>NC_092068.1:19697500-19812500 GCF_039877785.1 Chaetodon trifascialis
CACTTGTCATGTGCCTTCATATCCTGAGCTCATATACTAAATGTGTGCAGTTATCTGGGGGGCATGGCTAACCCTGACCAGTCCATCACAGTATGTTTCTTCTGATGACTGACCCCCTTCTGTGGGCACACTTAAAAAGCCTCTTTGCTCCACATGGTATCTATCATAGAGTTATTTTAGGGCAGCATGGGGTCAATTATACACAAGTCTAGCTGGACCAGCCCTCTGGAAAGTCAGTTTAAATGGAGTATGGGTGGAGTATGACGAAGCGCTTTTAACCATGCATGTGCAATGACACGTGCAAAGTAGTAGGTCTTGGGCATATGGACTGTGTGGGCATCACCAAGCACACCATGTTACTGTGGCTGATGTATGTGCAGTCACATTACCAGTCTCATTCTTCTGAAGCAGCTGTGGCAATCACAGTGACTCATGACAGCAACTGCTCAACAAATACAGAAATGGACTCTGCAGGAAACTGTAGTGGCAACACAAATCTGCAGCCAAAGCAGTGTGTGTATGGGTGTGTGTGTATGGTTTTAAGCAGTTCATAAGATCAAAACATATAAGAATTTTTTTGAGGCAGTTTACATGATTGCATCAATCACTTTCTATTTATTCCATTTCTAAATTTGTTTTACTTATTTAGCCTTATTCTGTTATTGTTGCACATGTGCTCCAAGTATTTACAGTAATTTGTTCTTGTTGATAAAATTGCCAAAGTGGCAGCAGATTGATGTCGTGCCAGAAACAGACATGGTTCTGACAACTCTATTCTCAGCGCAACGTCTAAGACACATTTTCAACCAAAATACCAACAACTCGCTTTGAGCTGCATCATCTGAACAAACCTCCCACAGTTTGTCCTCCTACTTGTGAGCACCACACGCTCCGCGCACGGCGAGCACGCCAAAATACCACACAGACGGGCCAAGCTAAGTCTGAGGTCAGGAAAACATCAAACTGTAGGAGCGCTGATTGCATGGGATTGCTGCGCTGCCTAGAAATAGGAATAATAACAATAATTGTAATTGAGTCTGCTATGCTAGAGTCTCTGTGGGGCTGCAGTGCTTTGAGTTAAATGCTCGCAATGGCAATGCTTAAGAAGGAATAATGTTACTATGTTAGTTTTCTGTGTTTGCATGCTAACATTTACTAATTAGCAGTAACCACAACTTATGGTGAGGCCAATGGGAATGTCATTGGTTTTGCAGGTTTGGTTTTAAACCAAAGGACTGGACAAAGTGAAACTTTGGTGAACAGACGACCAGACATTTGGTCAGACTTTGCAACAAACACGGCTAAAAACTAGTTAAATACAAGGCCACTTTCCTCACTCATTGCCCGTCTTTGTGCAGCGTCTCTCAGTTTTCCAGTTTCACTATAACTGTGTTTCCTGGCGCACTGGAACAACTGGACCACCAAACAATGTCAACATTCAAGGCGCGCAAAGATGCATCAAACCAGGGTGACACTCAAATGCTAGTCAGTTCTACACTAAGTAAACATTATGACATGTATTCTGTGATTATTTACACAGCTCTAATATGCTTTCCATTCCTTTGTGAGAAAAGTAAACACGATGATTGAAGTGTCAGCAGAAAACTATAGCTGCAAATGCTTTGGAAACATGTTGAGGCAAACAAACTGACTGTGTGTCTCAGAGTGACACGACGAACATGCTCTGTCTCCTTAGAGTCAAATAATGAATCATTCATATCACCTTGGGTTTGAAAAGGCTTTAAGATGTAAACAGTACATTAACATTGCTCTCTTCATCATGTCTTTCTCTGAGTAAAGTGATCCTCCTTAACATGTCAAACCCTCATGCAGGTGAAGGAAAAAAAAAAAGTCAATGGCTCAGTCAGAAGCCTTTATGGTGGCTTAAAGCCTCTTTTCTTTGCTGTGCGTTGAAAACACCAAGTGATACATTTGTGAGTGCGAGCATACTGTCCTTTCCGCAAGGTATACAAAACAACCGATCAAAGATCTGGTTCAACACAAAAACCGACCTCAGACGCTGACGAAAAATAAAGAAAGAGGACAAAAGATCCCGCACCCTGTGAAAAACACATTTTACCCTCTGAATGTGAAGGCATTAGACCTGCGTACAGACGCAGCAGATAAGCTAACAGTGATACTAATGACAGCTGGTACAACAGGACACTGCTGCAATACCAAGACTCTCCCCTGCACGGAGGTGGATAACACAGAATCTTTAAGTACAAAATGAGAAATGTGCATCACAGCATTCACTTTTGCACAGTGTGTTAAATGTGGTCTTGCATGCAAATTGACGTGGTTTTATGAGCATGAATTTACTGCTGTCAATTCATGTATTTACAACCGGATTTGATTTGAGACATGAAACACTTGCATGCATACTGATTGAGTTATTTGTTATTTTTACCAATGCTGGTGGCGTGGCTCTGGTCTGTCAGTCCACCCACAAATATCTCAACAACTATTAACTATTATTATTTTGTACAACATTCTCAGTTTCCAGACGAAGTATCCAGCTGATTTTATGGATCCCCTGACATTTCCTCTGGTGCCACCGTGAGGTTCACGTGTGGTTTTTAGTGAATAGTCGTGTAATATTGGATAGATTGCTGCAGTTAATGTCACTTCATGGCCATGAAATGACACTATCCAGGAATATAAGAGTCTGAGATGTACTCCTAGGCTGGTGCTAAAATGTCAATGCACTGTGGAGAGCTTTGTGGCTTCGCCTGACAGCAGGAGTAGCCATCAGGAGTAATTAGCAGTACTCACATATTCCTTATATTCTTAATGTACAATATACATGTGTGTCTGTTCATATGTGCAAAAATCAGTATGGAGAGTTTTCAGTCTGAGGGACACAATTCAAGCAATTTATGAATAAACAACTGTTTTCATTCCTGCTTTTGGAAATGAAGCGTTGGTCATGTTGGTGTGGTGTTGGCTGTTTCTGCTGAATGAGGCTTTCTTTTAATTAGGCGCTCTTTGCATCGAGATAATTGAAGGAAAAAGAGGGATTCAACGATTTCTGTGTTCTGTGATTCAAACCAATGACAACTGGCTTTGATATGACCCACAGAGAACTTGTGTACTTGTAAAGGGTTAGTACAGACGGAATTAGGCCTACACATCCCACGAGTGCTCCCAGAAGGATTTTTCTTCATGTGGTAACATGATGCATTTGATAACATGACGAATCGTGGCCCAGTTAATACTGAAACACAGACTCGGCTCATTTTAGAAACAACAACAATAGCAAATCAATAATTTATGTGAGACGTATCTCTTTATGTTCAGCTGAGACGGACTGTGCTGTGAGTAAGACGGACTGATCTTCAGTGTCACATCCTGTGTAAGTCTGAGGTCTCTGTGCACAGCAGCTAACTCAGTGGATGAAAAGGTTATGAGCTTAAAGTGAGTATAACAGCAAATATGACTAGAGGAAAAAAGAAAAGAGAATAAATGACAAAATAACAAAATAAAAAAAACTATTAAAAAAAACAATGACAATGTTTTGGAGTCACAGAGTCAAGTGTAAGAGGTCACTGGTAATATCACACCACATGGGAGCCCTGAAAATGCCAGAAACGGCTTCCAAATCTTGTAAAATTTCTCATCAGATCCATCCTCTCAAGCTTCAGGCAAGACATTATGTTCTGAAGCCGCCGAGCATGTGTGCGGGGCAGCCAGCTAGAAGCAGTCAGACCATTATGTTTAGCTGTGCTCGGATGTCCGTCCTCATCAGCAGCTCCAAATAGAGCTGCCGTGGGGTCGGATCCAATTACAAAAGTTTGGAGTCCGAGATCCGCTGAGTGTCTCTAGCCAGTACGTATGGATCAATGAAGCATTAACACAGGCAGGTTTGACTTTAGGAGAGATTTTAGATGGTCTTTGTCTTTAGACTTAAATTGAATTCATGAGTGAGAGGAACACACCTGCTTCATCATCCCATATTTTGTCAAAGATGGAGCTGCATATGCTACTTTTTTTTTTTTTTTTTGGTTAAAGGGGGATGTTTCAGGCCTGATAACATCTTAGAGAGCAGGATACCGATGCTTTGGTTAATGGATTGAAGGGCAGCATCGGCTCAACATAACTGGTGTCGGGCGGCTTGGAAAAGCAGGATATGTGGGACTGCACGTAGTGTCCGATGTGAGCTTGCGGTGCTTTTCACTGTAGAATCAAATGAGAGACTTATTCATCAGCCTTACTGGTTCAAGCACATTTATATTAGGATGCATATTTGACCCAGTTTTCATTGATGTCTGCATGTTTTGCCCTCCACACTCTCTCAGGCTTTCACTCATGAGGTTTAAGCTGGGTTTTGATTTCACTCAGAGAGAGCTTACACACTAGCTTAGCCTCATCTTTGGATAAAATCCATGTTGCCCGGGCATGGTAGAGGACCCATGGCAGAAAGAGAGAGACAGAGAGTCAGAGACTCAGCGAGGAAGACGGAGGGGGGATTCTTGTGACAGATGGTCCCACTCGGTATCCGTGTCTGTGGGCAGTAATGCAAACAATGGCTCCCAAATACATTTTGGCATCTCTTCATCAATGAGGGTAGTGAGGCGAGTCCACAGTTTCAAATGACTTCGTCCCTCTTGTCTTCCATACGGCCTGAAAATTTCACAGCCGCTGCTCCCCCCCCCCCCCCCCCCCCCTGCATTATCTTTCCCTCTGCCTTCTGCCATCAGCCTGCTTTCTCCTTCGTCATCACGCTGGCTCACCAGTTCATTCTGCTTCACCCCTTTGCTCTCGCTAAGACTCCTACTCCACCCCCACTCCTCATCCCTCACCCCCTGCATCTTTCTCCTCCCTCTGTCTGAAAGGAGTGTGAAGGCAGAGATAGCCGCACAGCATTTCTTTGGCTGACTCCTGTTTAGTCTCTAATAAGATTTACTCGGGGCCGATTTTCAGCTCCTTGCCTTCCTTCCTGGAATGAAGTCTTCTTGCTGCCAATGGTGCAGGTGGTGGGTAGTAAATTATACACACTTCCCTTTGAGCTAGTCAGCATCACAAGTGAGTGAGGGCAGAGGGGGGTGTTACAACCTCCCATCCCCAAACTATTATCACCACCAGCAACACCACCTCTCACCAAACGCGGCACAAGCAAAAACATCCACGAACATGAATCTGTGTCTATAATACAGCCTCAAACACACACATCACAGCACGCACATAGAGGCTCGTATTCATACCACAATGCACAAACAAACAAATCCTCTCCTACCATTCATACACCCACTCTACCTCCACTACCCTCCTCATCTCTGTCATCTCAGCCACTCAATAAAGTCCAAGCATAACAGTGTGTACAAAGAGAAATGATGCCAGTAAGATGCAGGACTGCGATGTATTGCAATGGACGGAGGCCGAGGGCCTAATCAGCATCAATCTGATAGTACAGGACATCACCTCTGGGCCAGCTCTCTCTCTCCGTGCCTCAGTCTCACTCAGTCTCTCTCGTTCTAACAGGTAGAGTACTACACACTATTGATGGCCAATCCCCAGCGGTGGTTGGGGGCTGTTTGGGGTCGTGGCAAAGCACTAACATCTGTCACAGTGCTCTCCACAGCTCGTTATAAATCTGTCACACCAGAGAAGACAGGAACATGAATAAGACATGGGGCTGTGAGACCTGTGGTGAGGAAAACATATGTCGTGTGTTCATGGGTATGTAGAACAGCTGAGTTATGTGTGGCATGCGTGCAGGTGTTCTGATAGGCATATATTTTTTTGCTCTTTTATTCGTTTGTCACACATCAGATGCTGCTGTCATATCGGAAAATCAATGCGGGAGGTACATTTCTCACAAACAACAACCACAGGACCGGGACAGGACACATTTGGTCGCCCGCTAGTTTGATGCCATCGTCTGACAGTGCTAAATGACACAAGTAATACTCTTTGATGCCAAATTTAGGGATCCTGTCTGCATCACGGGAGGCACAACAGTCAAACATCAATCAAGATATTTCCCTGCTTTTGCCGATTTTAAATGTATCTGCTTTTCAAATGTGTCTTCCCTGCATTTGTCCTTCAGGGACAGACAGCCATCATACCACCCAGAAGCCATTAGTCAGCTATACACAATGACCCCCCTGAGAACATCCTCAATCAAACATGGCAGTGTGAAAAGCGACGAGAATACTTTGAAATCAGCTCTCAGCTGTCAGCCAGTGAGGCAGCATGCCGAGTGTGATGAATACATAAAGCGCCGAGACCCAACGTGACTGCCACTCTCTCTAATTAGTGCAATACACTAATTCTGATTGCATCGCAGACCAAACATAACTTGCCCATTTCCTGAAAACACTGCAAAAAATCTGTTCAGAGATTACAACAAGCAAAGCAGCACATTGCTCTCTCTCTATTTATTTATTTGTGGGACTGGGTGAAAACTTGTTTCTGCACTTCACAACAACGCTGTTTACTCAAATTAAAAGATCGCTAAAATCCCCGCTCGTGGTGACATTTAGCACGCAGCTGATGATTCCTTTGAATACAGATCAGACGTGGCATTTAAGTGAATTGACGCTTTTCTTGAAGTTAATCAGCGGACCAAGCTTTCTGACTCAAAAGCCAAAACCACTTTCAGAGTCTTCATGCTTTTTTTTAAATAATTGCATACTTAGAAATGTCTCGATGCTCCTTTCAAGGGTAGTCTGAGAACTGTCAAATGAGACATCTACTACAGATGTCGAGACTATGTGACACAGAGGCATCCCGCTGCAGGAAAGGCCGACCAGCTGTTCCATACAGCACAGAGGACAAAACCTGAACGCCTACTAAGCAGATCCAGCGTTTAGCAGCCTTGACCTCTCTCTGTCTCCCCGTTTCTGTATTCTGCCTTTCTCTCTGCTCCCTCTGTGGCACGTACTGCTCAGCAGTTGCCAGACATTGCTGACTCTGGCTGAAAGCTGGAGGAATACATATTCTTTAGTGTGTCTGTCAGCCCACAGTGGATACAGGTCCCTTAGGGCCTCCACTGTGTCATCCACACTGTATGGTGTGAATGGCAGAGGTATAGAAGGGCAAGTGGAGGTTTGAACAGTCCACAGAACTGCGCTGTCACTTACATAACAGGTGCATTGTGACAAAAAAAATGACCTGTTTCAACAAAAAAAGTAGAATTTTGTTCTTCCAGGTGATATTATCAGTTGCAAGGAAGCAGACAGACAAAGAGTGTAACAGCAGCTTACAGTATGCAGTCAGCAGGGAACCAAACCAGCACACCATGCAGTGCTGCAATAATATCCATACCACACAAACAAATTAACACATGCAGGCCCTCAGATACGCTGTCAATCACACATTCTTCATTGGGCCGTTGCACAGCAAACACATCGACAGTCCTTGCAAGCCCAGCGGCTGTGTGGGCTTCTCTCGCTGTTAACAAGGCTCAAACCAGGCAGAATGGCACAAATTCAACACACTACTTATCAGGTGATCAGGAGGCAGGACAGACATCCGTATTTCAAGTGTGTGTATTCATGCCTCAGCACTCATTCACCCCATCCAACATCTTACCCGTAGTGTTTTTGATATGGCAGATTTGTACAACTACATAGACAGGTAGTTTTTTTGGGGGGTTATTGCGACACTAAATATAAATTGTAAGCAGTTGCTGATTGTATTTGTGTGTTTATTCTCCTCTAAAGCACAAATGCGTTGACACAAATCAAAATTGTTATTTTTTGAAACAACTGAAGCTACTAAATCTTTCCATAGATCTTTTCTATAGAGGAAGCAACTTTAGCTGGAAATCACTGATTAATCAGAATTATTATTTTGGAGAGGCTGAAATGATGGCTGTCTCTAAATGAAACATTTACTTTGAACTGGACCACTGGTGCGCAAACACAGCCAAGTGACTAAAGGCTAACCCTACACAGATGCGGAGTAGTCGGCCTTACATTGTGAAGGGATTAAATGTTGCAACATCACTTAGTTGATTAAGGTACCAGCAGGCCTTTATACAGCCCATTGAGAAGCTTATGACGGATTAAAATAACCGCTGGGTAATTAACAGGGGCCAGTAAAATGGCCTGATCATCCGCCCTCTGTGTAGAGCTGGTAAAAAGACATAAAAAAAACAAACAAATCCATTACCAAGATTTATGCAGCATTATTAAATTCACCGGGACAATAATAGTGAAAGGGCAGCATTCCATCACGTTTAGAGCACGGGGAGTAATGAGTTGTCATAAGCAGAGAATCAGACGGAGGATATTACATTACCCATGCCAACACTTTCAAAGGAACCATTATTTCAACTTTTGTCATTGCAGATTGAGCCAAAGAAAGAGTGAAAAAAGGAAGAAGAATTGCACTGCGAGTTCTTCAAAGTCTGTTTGGCTTACAGGGACAGAAAGAGCGAAGACTCAAATCCTCCTTGACATTACCTTGGCAGGGGTTAGATGGAAATGGAGGGTCACCAGTGGTGTGGTGTGTGAAGAGGACTCAGTGGGACAGAACACTCAACAAATTACGGCACATTAGAGGAGCAGCAAACGACTTTCCCTAACTGTGGCCAGATGGCTCTGTTTTTTACCTGCTTTGTTCTAAATGTATGTATTAAAACCTGCAGTCATTTGACAGAACTGCAATGAACCCTCATAAAAAAGGTTTGTAAAATCACTGTGATAAGACTGGGCCACAATAGGTTGAATGCCAATTAGCAGAAACTGTAAACCCCTTATGCAATTTATGTATAGCGCATCAACATTGATAAGTTTCAACGGAGGGCTGATGTTCCTCTTTTCGATTTTCCAGACTTCTGTCCTATTTTGAGTCATGATAGCTAAGGTTGGTCGGTTCACCACTTTCATTCAGACTGAAATGCCTCAGTCTGTTGGAATATATTGGCATGAAATTTGGTGAAGACATTCATTCATGCACCAGAGAATGAATCCAGCAGGTTTACATCTTTGGCTCTGTGTGAGATATCTGGACAACTATTGGGTAGATCACTACGAAAATAAGATATTCAAGGTCCGTTCAGTGCAAATTCCAATCACTTTGGGGATCCTCTGACTCTCTGTTTAGCGCCATTATTATATTATCATCATTATATCTATGAACAAATACCTTGAAAATGAATGACATTCCCATCAGCTTCACCTATACTTTGTGTTTAGAGCTAATTAGCACATATTAGCATGCTCACAAGCTTAACAATGATGGTAAACATTATACCTCCTTAACAGTCCCATGTTAGCATTGTCACTGTTGGCAGGTTAGCGTTTAGCTCGAAGCATGACTGTGCCAAGGTACAGCTGCACAGAGCTGTTAGCATGGCTGCAGACTCTTATTAAACTTGCCGTGTTTTCACTGTGCACCTGCAGCCACAATGGTGATTTGACTTGACTCTCTGTTAGCTGTCTTATGGTGCATTAGAGTATCTTTGTATCAGCTCTTTGCATTGTTATATCTATCCCCAAAATGCTTGGATGGGAGGAAAAATCTAAAACGTTGCACAAACACTTTACCGTTCAACCCCACCCCATCGCAATCCTTTAAATTGGAGAGCTCTTGTCCTCTGAATAAATCCACCTTACGGGCTAAACTTTTCTTGAAATATGCATAGATTCGGATTTACATAATCACACAACAAGGTGGCAGCTCTGCTCTCCCCTTTCTGCCACTTCCTTTGAATAAGCACGAGACAAAAGGTTATAAAAGCTTTGTTTCTTACGTATACTTCTTTGGCCCAGAGGACAGAATTCTCCTTTTCAATCAAGCTGGAAAGAAAATCTGGGCTGCAAATCTCAAGATGTGCGAAACACCACTTTCAATACAAATTCATTTTCTTTTAAGTTGCCACAGCCTGATTCAGTTATGTCATTCATCAGAAATACTCTTGAGAAGTTCAGCTGCGAATTGAACATGATATTAAGTGTGACACTGGTACCTGAGGCTGTGGTCGTGCACTGAGGTTTAACTTTCTGAGGTTATTACTGACTTTGCTGATGCTCACAGCCTTGTGGGACGCAGACTGGCTCTCCTGGGTGATGACTGACCGATAAGTGAGGCATTCATGTTAAAACTGATCAGTGACGGAGCATGCAGTTAGCTTGTGCACAGCCACATTATGGGTCTTTCCAACCTGGGCATAATTTTACAAATAACGATTGAGCCCATCATTATTGCTGTTACATTGCTGTTTATGGGACTGTTGCAGTGACCACACATTGCAAGTTGGTGGCATCTAAAAACCTCGTGTCAGGCATCAGTACCCAAAAGGTAGATACTCTTCTGAGTTTTCTCCCCTGGTGTTAAAATCGCACTATTCATTCTCTCTAGTTGCTCCACCCTACGAATAGTACGCCATCTGCCAGTAGTGTGATCAGCCGGTGTATCTAACCAGCCTTGAGCCATCATCTTTAAGCGATAAGAGTGTGGGAGGACTGAATAGTCGAGTGTTCTCATGTGCATGGTGTCTATGTGACAACCTCATTAATATATGTTCCACCAGCGCAAGGACGAAGGAAGCCAAATAAGGACAAACATGACTCTGCAACTGCTCCTTTCACTAGGCTGGCAAATTTTCCCCATCACCTCCCTCCTATCTTCACTCTGCTCCTGCTCTTCTTTTGTCTACTCATGTTTATTCAAGTCTTGATCATAATTCAATCGTTTTTCGATTTTTTCCTTCACCGTTGCCGGTGCTCATGGTTATTCTTATCCTCATTGCTCTTCTCACCCTTAATCTCCTTCCCTTCCTCTTTTCTACAACCATATATATATTCTCCACCTCTATCATCTCATCCTCATTGCCCTCACTAACCCCTCCACCCTCCATGTTTATGCCCACACTCTCCTCCTCTCCATCCCTCTTTACCAAGGTCCTGACTGCCACTCACAGCGGTATTGCTGCTGAACAAAAGAGCAAAGAAAAGGTCAACTTATCCTGGTTGTCGCTTAGCACTCACCACACTGCCTTGTGTCTGGTGTGAGAATCCTGTGCCACCCATCGATCCTCATGTTATCGACTGCATAATATTCCCCACTCTCTCCAGAAACTAAAAAGCCCCCTAATCACCCACTTCTGCAAATATTTGATCACCAGGTGCATAGCTGTAAACAGTAATTAAGAATGCTAAATGATACCCAATCAAGACGAACAAAAGGCAGTTCAATCAGAGGAAATAAGCTCTGAATAAATTTCAACGACAGTAACCATCAGTGCAGTTACAAAGTCACATCTTTAATCTTTTTTTTTGTTTTTTTTTGCAGCATCATTCTGTACGTCTTTAAGCTTCAGGTATGACATTGTGTTATAATATTGTCTGGATGCATTTTAAACCCACCATATTTAACTGTAATACCAAACAAATCAGACTACTGCAAAAAAAAAAAAAAAAAAATGCTGGCAAGTCTGTTTAATAACTACACTTTTGCACCTCAAGCAACCACAGCTGATAAATTAGCCTAGTCACACGTGTGTAATACGTGTCTTTTCTCATCTCCGCAGCAGAAACCAGGACTATCTCCTCCGTATGCTCCAGGTTTATTAAAAGAACACAAACGCCAGTCTGCTCCACGCGAGACTCATCGGGATTTAAGTTTACTAAAGCAGTGTGAATTTGACTGCGCGATATCCGAGACATAGTTAAGGCGCACAGCTTAATGACAGGGAATAATTATAGCAAAAGGGAGGACATATTATCATCTTTCTATGCCTGTCAGGGGCACTATGAATAGCAATGACTCATCAAGGCCGTTGTGCAACTGGGGACGAAAGTACAGGCTGGTACCAAAGTGCAGGGGACATAAACAGCCTTTGAGCGTCCCAAGGAACCTATTAAAGACTTAATGATTCACTTCAGTGGAGGAATTTTTAATCACTTTTCCAGTCAACAGTGTCTGCAACCATCTTTTGTTGAGTGAGAGAGATAACCTTGACTAAAAGAAATGTGCTGCTAATTTCTGGTCCATTTTCTGGGCACTGAAGGAAAATCCAAATGAAGCAGATGAAACATTTCAAGGAAAAAGCTGAAAGTTGATAAATGCGCCTTCACAGAAGGCATAAAAGCCAGAAATAATTTTATGTCCTGTGACTACAGTACGTAAGTGGAGTATTGTAGCTGTAATTACATTTCATATCATCTTCAAATTGTTTTTAATGCACACAACATATTATTCTTAGATGCTATGCTTTAACTCAATGCTTCCACCTAGCTTTTCAACCACAGAAGACACCTTGCTTTGGTACAGTGGCACAGCAGAGAGAGAGAGAGAGAGAGAGAGAGAGAGAGAGAGAGAGAGAGAGAGAGAGAGAGAGAGAGAGAGAGAGAGAGAGAGAGAGAGAGAGAGAGAGAGAGAGAGAGAGAGAGAGAGAGAGAGAGAGAGAGAGAGAGAGAGAGAGAGAGAGAGAGAGAGAGAGAGAGAGAGACTCTGGGGGACATTACATTACATACACCAGTCTCTTCCTGGAGACTTACCTAAACCATAACCTTCCTAAACATTAACCCAAATCTTCACTCTAAATTGAATGACTTACATTATGGGGACTTGCATTTTCTCCCCATAATGTGACTGTGTGAAGAGATTTATGTCCCCACAGCGTGAGAAATGCACGTGCACACACGCACGCACGCTCACACAGCCATTTCACTCACAGAGCCAGATGGATCATCATCAGTGACTGATCAACATGTGAAATGAACACCCCCCCCCCCCCCAAAAAAAAAAACGTACAAGATCAGGCTCTGAAAGTAGTCCCCCTTCCTGGCGTGCTCCAAAATCACCTAAAATAACGGGGCCAGTCTTACCTTCCTGCACGGCCTGGAAGGGGTTGTTAGGCTCGATAAGTTTCACAGAGTGGGTGATTTTCTCGCTCTGCAGAATGTCGTCGTTCAGACTCAGGTCTGAGATGGCAAGTTGGAAAATCTCGTCATCTCTCACAGCGTTTTCCTCGAATATGGCACCTGTTGAATAAAACCCAGCACACGTTATATGGAGTGTAAGAAAACAACGAGGTGGGTGAAGTGTGATTGCAGGGTAGAGTTGAAGGTGGAGGAAGAGGTGAATGGCTTCATTGCTGGACCACCGCTGTTACAGACCAGATAGAAGCAATGTTATTCCCCCAAACCTGTCAGAGTGAGGCATGATTGAAAAATGGTACGTGAAACTTTTGATTTTTTTCGTGGTTTATTTAGCTTTGAAGTTGTGCGACATGTGCGTCTCAGTGCGCGCTGACATGATTCCAGCACCGCGGACAGCGACGCGGCCACACCACGTAAATATCACTGGATGCGTAAAGTGGCCAAACTTCGAAAATAGATGGCTGTCACGTCTACTAGATCACTGGCACACCTCCCAATAAGCGTTATAGGGATTCGGTGGGAGGCATGCTGAATCTTAACTGCCCCCCGCCCCCCCACCCCCTCTCCCCTTCTTCCTCTGTTTATCAAAATGGCATCAGCTGCCACTGAGAGACGCGCATATATCACGGGAAAGGGTTTCAGGAAATGAGAAGTATAACTGGGGTACCCAAACGTAAAGCAGCGCATCAGCCAATATCATCTGGATGGAGTCCCACCTCTGTATTAAGCCAGTGACTGAGCACCTGCTGCTTGCCAGACTGTTGCAGTAAACTGTGAACAGCAGCAGCAGCAGCGGCGGCGGCGGAGCACCGAGACCAAATTTGCTCCCAGTGACATTGACATTTTCATCTGAGATGACATTCAGTCATTATAAGAGGACGAAAAGAGGATACAAACCACGGCAATCACTCAGCGCGCGCGTGTGGAGACAATAGTGTCTGTATTTCAAAACTGTAAAATGAAATCTAACGACATGTTTAGGGACAAACGCCAGATCAGAATCAGTGATGATGAGTTTAAAGCTCCGGGAAAAAAAGAGGCAGCTCTGGTTTGAAGTTTGAGGACAAAGAGGCTCTATGCGTTTTGCATCCTTAAAACCAAACTCCACTGACATTCCCTCTGTCTTCATATTGACATTGCAGTCACGTTCCGGTGAAAGTTGAGGCTTGACGGGTTCAGACAAGAGGTAGCTTGGTCTGAAAAAGCCTCAGCCATTTGGCTACTGGACATTAATTTCATTAAAGATTGAAAGATACCGGCCTTTATGCGCACTGTAATCCGTGTTTTGAATACAGAATTGCAATTTACAGGCCGACAGTGGCGAGAGGTTCAGACGTGAAGCCAGCATGAATGCAGTGATCATCCGCCGAAAAGTCTGAGGAATGTCCGCACAAACAGGCTGATGAATAGATAACGGTGATAAATAAGAGCAAAAAATAGCAGCGGCAGCAAAGGTCAGAGGCATGGCCGTTCACAAAACGCCAACTTTTCAACTCGCTTGAGAGTCAAAGTGTTGCTTTAACACAGGATGCAAACTGAATAGACTATTTATCCCGCCCTCTCACCCAAATCCTGTGATCAACGCAGTATGCGCTGCTGAGCTTTATCCCCGCACGCTTTGCCTTTACACCTGTCCAACCCAAACAGCATGCTGCTTTATCGGACGCTTACCGATGTGTATGATGGAGTCCGCTTTGGCCGAATTACATTGCAATATCCACAGGGAAAGGCAGATCAGCAGCAACTCCATCTCGGGATTTCAGCGAGGCGGCTCATCCAAGCTCTGCTCGGCTGTCCTACACTGTCCAAATGGAGCGCCCAAAGAAAAGGGGAGGGGGGGAAGATGATCAAAACCCAGTGCGAAACAGAACCGCCGTCCTCCTCCTGGCAGACCAGACCCGCATGAAACCCTGCAGAAATTAGCAGTTTATTTTCTCTCTCTCACACTCTCTCTCTCTTTTTAAACCAACAAAAACAAGTCGACCGCAGGAAGGTGGGCTCAAAAAGACGAGGAACAACCGACGGGGACCCGAGGTAAGACTGAAAAGACAGGTAGCCCGGTGAGAGAGACCGGTGTTACCTCTCTCACTCTCGCCTCTCTCCCTGCGCTCCGGCGTCTAAAGCATGGCAAGCAGCAAAAAATGCGGAGGAGGGACACCCCTCTAACTACACACGGAGAGACGCTCACATACACACTCCGAAAAGAAAACACACGCGCGCGCGCGCACCCACCCACACCCACACCCACACACACACACACACACACACACACACACACACACACACACACACACACACACACACACACACACACACACACACACACACACACACACACACAGTCCTGTCTTCGTCACGTGACTGCAGAGACTTCACGATCGGCTGCTGTCCCGACAAGCCGGGTAGAAATGATTTGGACTAGCCGGAGAAAGACGCTTGGAAAGCCGGTATCTAAACACATGATTGGAGGTTACAGCAGCCAAAGAAAAAAAAATGTCAGCCTGCACGACTTCTCGAAAAGAAAGACAAAAAGCTCGCGCGCAAAACCAAACATGTAGATTGACTCGAGAGATGAAAAGTCGACGGCGGCGAAAACTGTTTACTTTTGGAGAAGTTGGCCGTTTCAGGGGAGGTGTGTGTGTGAGGGAGCGGAGAGGCATATTTTCAGCGCACTTCAGTGGCGACGGAGCGCAGCTGATGTGGCAGAGAAAAGGATTTACACACCATGTTTGTCGGCGAGGGCTGATGGATGAGGGACAGACGTGACAGAAGCCACAACGCCTGACTGAGCCGGGGAACAGCTGGATGGAGTTCACCCGGGAAACACTGCGCAGAGGAGCAAACACAAAATAGCTCAATGTGTTTTATAATAACGATTATTATTATTATTATTATAGGTGCATGACTTGTTCGGTTCACTGATGGTTGCTTCAGCAAAAGCGACGCCCTCCTTGTCTTTTTTTTTTTTTTTTTTTTTTTTTTTTTAAACCTATATATCGCGGGATGATGGTATTGGGGCACATTTTAAGGACAGACTTTCATTTGTGAATCACACTGCAGGGTGCCAGTAATTCCTACTGGGCACCACTCACACGCCTCACAACGCTCGAGCGAGTGCAGAGCTGCGAGGAGGAGACAGAAGTCGCGCAAGAGACGGAGTTTCTAGATGGGCATGGTCTTACAATTAAAGGATATTTCTCGTGAGTGCAATAAAAACGGAAATATCTCTTAATTGTTTGGTTAAGTCTGTCAGAGGCGCAGAGCGTAAACTTTCAGCACCGGCGGCGGCGGACAGCTCCTTCACTCAACTGCACAAGTGCAGGAGAAGCAGGCACCTGTAGAGCCCTCAGCCATCTCGCTGCGTGCTCAATATCTCCATGTTTACTGACTTGTTTCTTTCTTTTCCAGGCGCTAATTTAACTTTTACTATCGCTTCAGAGGCAAAATACATCCACATCAATCTCATGTCAAAGACTGACATGTTCTGTATCACGGTGATCATCTGGTTTTCATCGCAGCCGAGGAGTAAACGTCCATGCCTCCAAAGTTGTTGTAAAAATCACACACTACCCCTACTGGCCACAGGTGGCCACTGCAGCCGTGGAAGCGCAAAACGTTTCCAGATTTTGTGGACGATTTCTGAAATTTCTTTGTCATTTACATAAGAGACGGCTAAAGGGGAGGCTGGAAAGGCAATTTACACAATGCACATTGTGTCCGTGACTAACTACAGCAGATATTCGTGTTTGAATATTTGCAAATGCTAACCCACATATAAGTGCCACATGTCAGACTTTATATGCAGCAATAAGTCTGACAAAAAAAGAAAAAAGGAAAGGCTGCAACTCATCGCAGTTACAGTTCCCATAACACAGCAGATCAATCTAGACTCATTGGAGGGGACTGAAACAGAAAGATTAACCTTCAGACTTGTTTCTAAAGATGACAGTCATCCAAAATACCATAAACAATTCATCACACCCCAGCAGAGGAATAAATCTCTTAATTTCATTGATCTATGAAGCAATATGTTTCTGAGATGTCATCAAAGAAATGATAAATTATTCATTTTACTGGCAATTCACCCGGGTCTTAAAAAGACATGTTTCTTTGAGATTTCTTGTGTTTATTATGACTGCATGTGATGCAAGTCTGCCATTTCTCTCCCTCTTCTGTTGAAGGATGTAATACATTTTGTGCAAAATCTGATGTATGTTTCATCTGACCGCCACCTTTTAGGCTACAGTGAAGCTTTTCAATAACAAGAAGACGATGAATAATTAAAATAAACATTTTTGTGTCCTAAGCTGTCACTGAGCAAACAATACACTGGATGTGTAAATAATAGCTGTACCATTTAGCAGCTGAACTACATATTGCATCATGTGACAGTGTTGTTTTTGGTTCACAGGTGAGCTGTGATGGAACAAGCCAAGGCTCCATATAGTGAGGATGCATTTGTGTAAGTGGTAAGTCTTGCTATGTTTGCCATTATTATACAGTAGGCAGACATGCTGGAAATAATGTATGTCTTTTAATATTTAAACTCTGCATATAGAGAGGTATTTATGATATATTCGAATGAATAGCACAGTGTGTGTTTGGCATCATGAGTAGGTGAGTTCCATGCATTAGTAAGTAGATTTGACGTTGATGTTAGAATGAATACCTTTCTATAGAGAGGAGGCCATCCAATGGATAGTCACTCATTTTTGTGCTTATTATACCTGCCCTGAATTTGGTCCAGAAAAACATCCCCTACTGACTATTTGCAGATTTTAAAAATCGCTGGCATCTGCCAGTGTTTTGTTCCTTCAGCTGCAGTTGTGGAGAGCACCTCATGCATCTCCATGGGTGTCAACACAAGTCAGTCTCAAAAAGTGCTGCGAACAGTCACCGAGACATCGGCGAGGAGGTCACGCCTGCTCTCAGTGATGAAGGTGGAATTTCATTGTCACACAAACCTGAGTCATTAATGTTTATGGCTATGAGCAATGGAGTGAAACGGAAAGAGTTCTCCTTCTTTTTGGAACAAGGCCAGACAGTGAATTTAGATGAAGAGGAGCTGTCACATCCAGCAGGATCAAAGTAAAAAAAAAAACAAAAAAACCCTGCTGTTAGTCATGAATGGATAAATACTTCTGCTACACAGTGACCTTTTACTAATGGACTGCTCTTTGATAAACTAATTTACTTCATCCAAAATAATACGCTTTTCTGACCAAAAGCCTACAGCACAAGTCTTTGCTTGATTAATTGTTTTGCTAGAATAGTGTCTTTGCGTTCTGGGTCCTCAGTTCCCTCTCATGAGTCCCATCTCTCAGCTTAGTCTTTAGTTATTTCCTATGCATTGCTTGGGGCTGTGCACACTACTGCCTGTGCAATAGCTGATGTGTAAAGTGTAATACACATGCCTTGTTCCTGTGTCGCTGGTCTCTGTCTTCACTGATTAGTAGTACTATTTGTACTAGTGTATATTCACTGAATATGCTTTTGACTCCAAGAGGAGAAAGCTATTTTAACAGTCATCCTTGCACAGTGGTGGGTAATTGCTGACTATGTCAGCTGCATTTGCCTTTTCCTTTGCACATTGAGCCGTGATTTGATAACTTGTGATGTGCTGCAGAATTAGTCTGAGTTTAATCACTTCATTAGCCCTTGAGCCTGACATATTCTCGGTCAACGGAAAAAAGTGGACGGAGCCAGCAGCATGCAGGCAAATGTACTGTAAACCAACGTAATTAGACTAGTTACTGCAGCAGTTGTGTGGCACACATAATAATACATAACGTCAGTACTACAGTATAAGTGAGGAGTCCACTGAGAGCAGCACCAGTGCTCCACAATGATAGACTTATCTTAGCATATTTATAAAGTAGTTGGTTCGCTATATTCATAGTAGAATACCAAAAGATGACTTGTTAATATAGTTGAATCAAAAGTCCATCACCATGCAGCTGGACTGGTCCATCCCACTGAGGCACTGGATGTTGTCATATGAAGCCCCTGCATCAGTTTGGAGGAGAGTTAAATCTCAGACAAGTTGGAAATCCATTCATGTCAAGCAGAAATGTGCAGGGAATAGCAATAAGTGTCTGCAGCACTGGAGGTGAATAAGCAAGACTCTCTCTTCCAAATACACAGCCTGAGGTAACATTATAGATTAATCATGTTATGGGAGAACGAGCACAACCTCCTTCACAGACTCTGAATTTCAATGAGTGAATTGTTGACTACCCACATCATTATATATTTCAACATTACACTGTCCTGAACCTAAGTGAAATATGTAGTAGGTAATAAATACAGAAAATTATATATAAGGAAAAATATACTAGTGGACAAAAGTTCTGAAACAATGGGAAATGTAGGTCTACGTGTGTCAGCCCACAACTCTGACAGCTGCCAGAGCTGAAGTTGTAAGTTTTCCAGACAGGGACATAACTCTGGATTCAGTCTTCTTCAGCGCAAATGTCAAAGAATGAGTCTGCTCATGGATTTTGGGCTTGTTCTGGTATGAAGCTGCTGGTAGATCCACACAAAGCAAAGACCTGTTTTAGATGTGTCCAATAGTTTATGTTTGTCTGGAAAAACCCAATTTTTCAAAAATCTGAACCAAAGCTTTCCACGTCTCATACAGCGTAGTTTATATTCATGCCTCACTCTATTCCATTCCCACTGAGAACAAATGTGAAAAAACGAGTTTTGAAAAACATGCTCTAAATTGCCTGCAGAACAGACTGGTTGTATGATCACTTGTGGTTTGAGAAATGCAAAAAGCGGTTGTTCTTGCTGGATTGATTGTATGAGCCTGACTGAAGCAAGCTGCTCATGAAGTCAAAAGGAAAAAAAAAAAAAAAAAAAAAAGAGAAACCCAACAGCTCTACTGCTGTTCTGTTTCCTTTTCCTCCCCAAGCATGTGCCTCATCATCATGTTGATGTCCAACTGGGAGTGGATTGTGGTTACTCCTATTAAAAATAAAGGAGGGGGAACACATGCTGCATACCAGATGTGGTCAGTCTGTTTTTGCTGTCCACAACTCATTGTTTACACTGATCTGTGGGGACCATACTGTAAGCGGACAGTATGTTCACCTGTCGGTCAGCCTTTTGACAGTGTCTGAAAAATATCTCAACAAACCAGAAACACCAGCAGCTCAGAGTCTGAAAGTTCCTGTTTGTTTAAATAACGGTATTCATGTGGAAAATCTGCCCATGAATTCACAATGACATAAAAACTTGTTGTTTAAGCAGTCTTATTATTATCCGGCATTAGATGAATCTGCAAGGAACTCATTTTGCCTGCAGAGATGTTTACAATTTATACGCCTAATAGCGACTGTACAGCCATTTGTTTTGGGTGCCCTGAGCAGCGCTATTGAACCCAGTGCCTGTGTCAGCTACATTTCACTCCAGCTGTGCCTGCAAGAGAGTCATTAGTGGATGAGGTTGTTTAAAGGGGATCCACTTAGCAGACACACACTTAGAAATCTACCTGCAAAGAGGCACGCTCTGCAAATGAGCACAACAACAAAACCCTTAGAGTATTTTAGTGTATAAGAGCAGGTCAGTCTGGGTCGTTATTAAATCCAGAATGAAAGGAAAACTACCAAAGGTAACCGGAGAACACACAAAGTGTTGAGACATAGGGAGACTGTCTGAAATTTAGAAAGCTCTGCTACTGCTTGCCAAAATCTATTATTCCAATTATCCACATTTTGTTGCTCGAGACCACAGGAAAAAAAAAAATCTCAAAATGATGCTTGCAGACAAGTGCTTATGAAAGTTCTCAACTGTTGTGACCATTATGGAAAACAAAAGAGTCAGAGCGAAAGAAAGAAAGAAAGAAAGGCTCGCAGCCGTAGGTTTAAAATCTCTCCATGCAAAGCCACCGTTCACTGTACTGCAGTCAACTCCACACACAGGAGTGGAGCTGTTTTTAGGATGGACTCCAGATATGATGTGGTCATTATCACTGTGTGCAAAACATACATTATTATACAAAACATGAATAATTGCAAAGATATTACAGTTCAGTAGGAGTGAGGAAGTCAGAAGGACAGCACAGCTCCCAACAAGCTGACACTTTTTAATCTATTCCTAATGAAGTCCAGGTTGGGTTCAGTGCTCGGGAAAGTTGGCCCTGTCTGGTGAACTAACAAAGTGTCTGTCTCTCTCTGCCATTTTCCTCTCTCCCTCTTCAGTCTCTCTCATGTGGTCCCAATCTCGCTCTTTTCCTTTCTTGCACTCACACTGCCACCTTCACAGATGTGCTTGAAAGATCTTTCTCTCTCTCCCACTGTATGTAAGAGGTAGAGATGACAAGAGTCTTAGTATTCAGCTCAGTTCCTCATCGTCTTTTAACTCTACAGGGTTCCTCCCTTCCTTTTGGCCCCAAGCCTACTTTTATAAAGTTATAGCCTTGGGTCTAATGACAAAATCTAACACAATAAGCATTTCTGATATGAAACCAAATTAGATTTCCTTTCAGCGGCTCCAAATGTATGCTTCCCTCTTCACTACTTGTGAAGCTCGACTTGATTCCGATGCAGAAATGTCCCCTGCAACCACTCACAGCCAAGATTCATTAAGACCTTCGCAGGTCTGTCACTTCCATACCGAAAGTATGCAGGAATATGCCTCATTTCCTTATTAAAAAGCAGATATTATTTAAAAAAAGCCTCTGCAGTCAGATTATTGGCTTCCATATGGGTAATTATCCTTCAAATTTGGGGTAAGTGACAGAGTATCCTGATGGCATCTGATTAATTAGAATGGGATCTAATAGGCCTAGCTAGGCTCTATTGGATTAATTAATTGGCAGATGATATAGTCTAGTGTTGCAGGCCTATTACATGAACTGTCACAGTGCATTTGATGACAAGGTGCCAAGCCATCCATTCCGTGACACAAACATGATTGGAGTAGGATATTATCCTGCTGACGGAGGCCTTAAATCATTTTAAATACACACTGCAAAGACTTAACAGTAATGACAAAGTCATGAATAGTCCGATAAATGTACATTGCTGGTGCAGCTGTCATTCAGAATGAAAGGGGCTCCCCTGCAGATACGAGCGACCGTTCACTCAGAGGAGATAGGTCTTCCTTTCATTTGCATACAATTATCTTCTGTCTTCTCTGAACATGCGTATCAGTGCATGAGACTGTGCACTGGCAGGTAGAGCCAGTTTGGCATTGACAGATTTAAAGGGACATTCCATAAAGTTGGGGCAGCAACACTGATCAACACTGATTAAAAAAAAGAGACAATTGAGATATCTTGACCCAAACAAGTCATCCAAAATAAACTGCAAAATACACAATGAACAACACATGGAAGCATCTTCTTGGCAGGGCAACATCATTTGTCTTTCCATGACCGTTACGGATCACAGCTGGGAAAAAATAAAGGCAGTTTTTATAGGCAAGGTTTGGATTAGGCACAATCCTGCCTCAGTTATGACTTGATTAGGGTTAGAAAAACATCTTGCTTTGGGTTAAAACTACTTGGTTAAAGGATGCCTGACAACGTTACCCTACTTCCTCTTGTGTTTCTGACAGACCGACACTACCCACACTGCAACACAGCAGCATCTTTCATTACACTCTCCCTGGTAAAAGTTTGTAACGTTGGATTTTTATGACAAATGTGTCTCCAAGCCCAGATTGAGAGAATAGTGATTACATAATAAAGGTCAACCTGTATTCCTTCAGTGGAAATATCGTCCATCTGAGACGGTCCATCGCCATTAACAGAACTGTGGACAGTGAAGAACATGAGTGTCACCTTCGATGATTAGCTGTAGCTCTCTGCAAACATGGCAGCACAAGCTCCAGTAGGTTCCTCCTGTACAACATCAAGGGGGATCTGTACCTTCGTCCCGAGGGAGACAGCTCAGAAGCTCATCCAGGTGCTTCTCTTCTCCCATTTGGACCTCCTTGTCACAGCCCCTGCATCTGCCTCCAGGCCAGAGTGCTGTGGCCAAACTGGTGTTTCGCCACCCCACTCCTCTTCTCCATCCACTACACTCACCCGCTGTTACAGCCTGCATCCAGGCCGCTGACTGCACTTTCACTCTGAGGATTCTGCGGTCGCTCATCTTTGCTCAGATTCTAATTTCTTTGGCCCTGGAGTGGTGGAATGAACTCCTCACATCAGAACAGCAGCGTCACTGCTGCAGGTTGAAAACCCTTCTTCAGACAACATCTCGTGCTAGCACTTGCAAGTATCTTATTTCTAAAAAACAAACAATAAACCCCCTAACACACTTGTAGTCTGAACACACTGCTTGAGATTTGTGGATGACATCTAGCTCTTGTTGAGTTTCTTTACCGCAAGGCACTTTGCAAAGCTCCTCCAGAGCCACAACAGGCATACAACTATTTTAGCAGGCTGACTTATTTGTGGTGGAGTGTCTCTTTAACTTCAGCTGAAAAGAGTTCTTCAGATTCCTGATGCATAAAATCATGTGCTGTTTCCACAAGAAACAGAAATGAAATAAAAAACAACCAAACGCTATGCAGAGGATGTGTGCTTTGACAGAATCCTCTCTCACAGGTCTACGGACAATCCTCTCCACCTCGTGCTTTGCTTTTCAGCCTGACATACACCATCAGCAGTGAGACCTTATAAAGACAGGTGCATGCCTTTCTGAATTATTCCCAGTGAATTCAGTTCGGCACAGGTGGACTGTGGAAGTTGTACAAGCACCTCAAGGACCACTAACAGAAGGAGAATGCACCAGAGCTCAGAGCATCTTAACAAAGGGTCTGAATACTTATGCAAATGGGATATTTTGACCTTTTATTCTTAATAAATTAACAAAACACTCCAAAAACCTGTTTTTGTTTGCATCATTAGATTACTGAATTGAATCCATTTGAGTCTGAAACATAAGATGCAAAAAAACTTGACAGGATCTAAACTTTCCTTGTGCTCTTTTTAGATTTATAAAATATATTTGTGGCATTATTAACTCTAACATAAATCTTATCAGCTCATCCTGTCGGCCTGTCGCTGGTGTGTATGCAGGAGAGCAGAGATATGGGCGTGATTGTGAATGCGTGGCTGTTAATAAAACAGATTTAAACATTGTGTGTGACTACAAGTGTCTCGTGGTTTTGGCCTGCCGCAGGCTTTTTGTGGAAGGATAATACTTTATTTCATCTGCATGTCTACCTTAGCTGCAGGCAACTTGCTTTTCCCTGACAGATTACAGCATTTATTCACAATGACTGTGACAGGGAAATGTGTGTGTGTATAGTTAGAGAAAATGTGTGTTTGTGCAGGCTCCTGCATTTTTCATGTATACTTTTGCCCGGGGGAATATTTGATTGTAAAAGGCTTCTGCGTTGTCAATTAAATTTATTTAAAGTGCAGCTTAACTGGTGTGCCGTAACAACTGTTTGGTCACCACTCTGAATAAATACCTTGGTGAGATCTGAATGTTCAGTTTAAGCCATACAGTGACACACAATCAATAACATAAATAGGTTTTCAATTTGTTTTAAAAGGGCAAAATTAGCCTCAGTCAACCCCCAAGGCTCCAGGAGATAACTGATTAAAAATATCTTTATTCTTTATACTTCAGTGCATCCTGGGCAGCCTCATCATTAGTCTGCACGTTAAAACTAATGTGAAATGTGGATATGGAAGAAAAAAAAAATCCTGATGCAGTCATGATCCATCCATTATCTATACCGCCTATCCCTTTCGGGGTTGCGGGGGGCTGGAGCCTATCCCAGCTACAATGGGCGAGAGGCGGGGTACACCCTGAACCGGTCGCCAGCCGATTGCAGGGCCACATACAAAGACAAACAAACATTCACACTCACACCTACGGACAATTTAGAGTCATCAATTAACCTAATGAGCATGTTTTTGGTCTGTGGGAGGAAGCCGGAGTACCCGGAGAGAACCCACGCATGCACGGGAAGAACATGCAAACTTCACACAGAAAGGCCCCGCCAGACCCGGATCGAACCGGCAACCTTCTTGCTGTGAGGCACGCGCACTACCTGCTGCTCCACCGTGCAGCCCTGCAGTCATGATGTGTGTGCAAAATATTTCAGCGAGCAGTGTTATTTCATTATTGACTACTTTGAAGGAAGCGGTGTGTATGTGTGGATGTTGCTAAGCAGCAAGAGAAATGATCCAAAAGGTCTACCTTTTCCAACGTCTTCCCGAGCTTTAACCCTTGCCTGTTGCTGTGTAAGAGCCTTCTGTTCGGGATGGTAATGGATTCTGTGTGTGAGGGTTGCAGCATCTTTAACCAGCTCAGCACTGAGCCACTGTTGTGCTTCAGTGCTTCCACACGTCTGAGTATATTCTCTTGAAGTGATGGACCTCAGCTGTTTCCTGTTTTGCTTGTGTCTGCGTCTGTGTGTGTATGTGAGTGAGAGACGGACACACACACACACACACACACACACACACACACACACACACACACACACACACACACACACACACACACACACACACACACACACACACACACACACACACACACACACACACACACACACACACACACACACACACACACACACACACACACACCAGACAGCGATTGTCTCCCAGTGGCTGAATCACAACTACAGCCTGCAGAGTCCAATAATACAAACAGGTGAATCCCTGGCAGAATCTTGAACGTACAGACATGCACACCTTGTTCTCTTTAATTGGTACACTGAGGTATAAAGGTGATTGCAGCTGCATGTAGATGAGTTGCTTATTACTGTTGCATGAGGAAACCTTCTGACTCCAATTTCAGTAATCTTTCATGTTGCTTTTGAAAGATGATAACCGCCAGCATCTCGGTGGGGGAGGGTATTAGACAATGAAAACTGAACAGCACATAAAATGAATAAAAGTCTTTTAAATTCCATTAAATAGACTCAGTAATGAATGTCAAGCTATAAGCTATAAGCAAAGTTGTTTTTCTTCCTCGCTCAAAATTTAATATGTACTTCACATTCAACGATTCCACAAACATTTAGAGCAAACACAACTTGACACCCAAGTAATCTCAATGCAAACAGATCAAAGGTATGGAATGTATGCTATGCTATAGTTTCATCTTTTGTTGTTTGTCAAATTTTGTCTGCGTTTATGCATTTTGTGGACTGACTTTTGTGGTACCAGGTCCATTGCTACGAGTCATTTGCTCCTTATTGAGGCAAGCTAGAACCGTGTCTGTATCCTTCGCAGAAAGTCAAGAACATCTCTTTGTAGATGATGTGCTTCTGTTGGCATCATCAACCTGTGGCCTTCAGGTTGCACTGGGGCAGTGTGCAGCCACAAAAAAGGTCTGGGTGAGAGGCAGCACTTCTAATTCTGAGCTTTTTGCCAGAAAACCATGGGTTGCTCCCTCAAGTCTGGAGTTTGGAGAGAGTTACTACCCTACCTTGAGGCCTTCAAAAGTGAGGGTAAAATGAAGGGTGAGGTTGACAGGCTGGGTGGTGCAGCATCAGCAGTATTGCAGGCATTGTGCTGGTCTGTTAGAGTGAAGAGGAGCTGAGCCTGAAGGCCAAGCTCTCAGTTTTTCAATCAATCTATGTTCCAACCCTCAGCTTTAGCCACGAGCTTTGGGTGGTGACCAAAAGAGCAAGATTGCACATATGAGAGGCTGAAATGAGATTCCTCTGAAGGATGGCTGGGCTCATCCTTAGATAGACATCTGATGGGAGCTCACAATAGAGCCGCTGCTTGTTTACATCATAGAAGCCAACTGATGTGGTTCAGGCACCTGATCAGGATGCCTCCTTGGAGGTTTACTGGGCTCGACCAACTGGCAGGACTCCCAGGAGGAGATGGAAGACGTTACTGGAGAGAAGGACTTCTGGACTAACTTGCTGAGCCTTTTGTCTCTGTGACCGAGCCCTGAATAAGCTGCAGAAAATGGATGCACAGAATGGATTGCAAAGGCTCAACATGATTTTATGATATGCATGAAACATCTTTATGATCTGCATGGCTATGCAAAGAATCATGTGCAAGTTTGTGACCTGGCAAAAACACTCTGATGAAAGTTATACGTTGTCAAAATAAAAGTTGCAAGAAGTCTACAAACACCCCAAAATTAGCAGAAACACAAAGCTACTTAAACTTCTAAATCTAAAGAAACGCCGCCGATCTTCAAGTGAAAATAATTTTGAAAAATGTATGAATAATCTTGTTAAGCTACAAACATGTCAATTCGCACTCCAGATTGATTTGTCCAACAGCTGGTGTGCATAAGAGCACTCTGTGATTTACAGCTAGATCGAAGCCTGATTGTGGTTCTTTGTCTGATTTCTGAAGACAAAGAAAAATACCAGCTGAGCCACAACTGCAGAGAGAATGGACCAACTCCTGTCAGTCACTACCCTGCTGCCAGTGGAGTTACAACAAAAAAGCTTGTTTAAAGGGCTCCAAAAGTACAGATAACAAAAAACAGCCAGTTTCTTTTCTGCAGATGTTTGGCTTGTTGTCGATGTAGGTGTGGCACGGGGTGGTCTGTTGTGTTTCAGTTGTTTTCTTGGTTGGTAATGTAAAATCCCTCCTGAGACATAAAGCAAGCGAGCTGACTTTTCAATAGACATCATGTTGTGTGTTCAGACGGCCACTCTGCTGAGCGAATGTGACGTTGCTAAGATGAGCTTGCATGGAAGTGTGAAGAGTAATTAATTAAAAGAAAAGCCCTGTGCAACATCTCTGACTGTAATGCAGCTGTGTGAAGTAAATCAACCCTTCCACCCCCATGCGCATGCACGCACACACACACGCACACACAAACACACACACAGAATCTCAGTTTTCGTCTTCATTTTAAATTTCTGTGAGATGAGCTCGGTTTCAATCACATCAATCAAAAACAAAATCTAATACAGAAGATTCCCCTCTGTGCCATTATCTCACATGAGTGATATTTTAGCCACTGGTTTACACACTGTGCAATGAGCCCAACAGCAGAGTGAATATTATTTCTGCCATGACTTTAAGCCCTCTGTTAGCACACCTAGAAATCCAGTGCTAGGTGAAAAATAATTGCCTTTAAACATATAGCACTATGAAGATGACTCCACACCTAACTGTTATTTTGCAAAGTAGTGCCCACGACATGTGCAATCCAGCAGCCCATTGGAGAGAAGATGAAGGGGAAAGTGAAAATGTTTCTCCATGCAGCGATGAGGCTGGTGCGAGCCAGAGATTGACTGTGGAGGTGTTTGATAAAGCAGCGGTGAAATTACTCTCTCTCACTATTCCACTCTCCCCTCTGGCACAGCACAACTACCATCGCCACCTCCAGACGTGGCAATTGAGAGAGAAAAGCTGATCGGTCATGGACTCATGGAACAGTAGTGTGTGTGTGTGTGTGTGTGTGTGTGTGTGTGTGTGTGTGTGTGTGTGTGTGTGTGTGTGTCTGTGAGATTCTCTGGCTGCCTGTGCTTTCCTGTGGGCATGCACGTCTGTGCTTGTCTGCAGGAGAGTTTCATTATCCAGTTGCTGATCCTCTACAGTAGCCAGATAGCCTGATCCCAGCATCAGTCTCTCAGTCTCTTGAGGGGCACAGCTAAGAGATCCCTTACTGTATATGGTACAGAGCTCAGGCAATCAGAGCGGGGATATCCATCAAAGAGCTGGCCACGCAGTCGTGTGCAGCTCACTGAGCCGATTTTGAGCCTCATAATACTTTCCAAATCATCACCCCATTAGTCGAGAGAGAGGTAAATAGGGAGGGGGAGAAAGATGTGGCGGTGAGGATAAAGAGGGGGAGAAACAGTGACAAATGAGACAAAGCTCATTGATTTTTGCTTTAGAAGAGATCATTCAGGGTAGCAGAGCGTGTTTGGTGTTTTTGGAGCTCTTGAATGACAGGACAATAGAAGGAAGACCCAGAGGGCAGGTGTCTAACAGACAAGCTGCTATCAGAAAAGTCAATTATGCAGAGAATATGGAGGAAAAGACGCAAGACCATTTAGAGAGGTCTTTAAATGTGACACTGTTTGAATACAGCCGCCCTTTTTAAGCATAAGCATTACTCCTCTGTGACAACATGAAGATGCCAAGTTGCAAGACATTACCCATGACAGACACTGTCTTTACAACACCCCCATCGCAGGCCAGTAACCATTTACAAGCTAGCTTGGCATTTTATGCCTCTATTTATTTAGATACATAAAATCATAACATGCAATATTCCATACTTCATGAACTTTAAGAAATTACCGTGCTGAGGAGGTCAGTCAACTGCTTGAGACATCAAAGTTTTATATTGAGTCATGATGGGAGGGGGCTCACTGAGCAGATTACACCATTCTGTAAAGTTTTGCCGACATTTAAAGTGGCAACAGATGAGTTTTTAGCTTTTTAACGTATCATTATTATGGCCATTACGTTGTGCAATGTAATGGTAATAGATTGGCTCAATATAAACCTCGCTTTCAATATGTAGTTTTGTCCGTCACTGGGTACAAGAAAATGAAGGCTGACCAGTGACCCAGTCAGGCTGACACTGTCTCTAATTGCTTTCATGTCTCCATTACAAAATGAATGAGTGAATGAATGAACTCATGCTTTTTCTCCTCCTTCTACTCCCCTGACCACCTTGATGCCAACACCTGCTGTACCTACTTGTGAAGCAATACTCAGACTATGATATTATTCACTGTTATTCACAGCATGCGTCTTATTTCCAAAGTGGTGTTGATTGTTTTTTCATGGAAATTCAGCATCAAATGAAGTGTGTCCAGTGTTGTTGGTAGTTGCTGGTCTCTGAGGGAAACAGAAAGCGATCAGGCTGTCTTTGCGACGGCGGCGTCAACAATGAAACCACTTTGAAACGCTTGGGGAAGGGCGTCTATTTCCAGTTTAAAATCAACGGTTTCAGCATTTATGTTTAGACATACCAGACCACACTATCATAAGCTCAATCACTTGCAGATAGATACAATGTATGCAGCATAAGTAATTTCCCAGAAGGAGATTTGGTTGAGATTGAGTGGCCAGTAAGAAAAAAAGCCAACCTTACAGAAATGAACCTACAGTGCTGCCAGACCATATGATTAACGCTACATCCATTCAAAAACCGACTTCCCTTGTCAAGGCCACCCTGGCAGTAACAAATTGGGTACCAGGTGTCTTGTGGGCAGCAGACAGAACATGAAGGAGATAAGCACGGCCTCGCCTTCTTGCCAAAGGACACGACAGATTACGAAAGAATTCATGCATATTCTGCACAAGCCATAGCTGTCTCCATCCTCAGAGGAGACAGCTACTGTTCACTGACTTTCTGTTGAAGACGAGAGAGCACAACACGTCACCATCAGCACCACCATCCCCCCACAGCCCCTGATATGTAGTCATAAAAAAGGATTTCATGGCTTCAGGGGTTATACAGAGGGCTGGTAATTGTTCTGCTGGTGCCAACCCATCATGCACATGTATACACTCACGTACAAATACACAACTACACACACAGATAACCACATAGAATGCTCATATCTTCCTCAGGATTCTGGTCTGCAATCATGTATACACACACACACACACACACACACACACACACACACACACACACACACACACACACACACACACACACACACACACACACACACACACACACACACACACACACACACACACACACACACACACACACACACACACAAAAATGGCTTTCGTGTCTATAATTTGAAAGCATCTCTAACATATGCTGTGACATTTAATGTTTACACCATGTTACTGTGATAGCTTTGCATGTTAGCATGCCAGTGTTTGCTATTTAGCACTAAACACAAAGCACAACTGAAGCTGATGGGAATGACATTAGTTTTGCAGGTGTTTAACTTAAAATCGCAAATTTCAAACTTACTGTGGTGCTACAGAAAATGTGAGGGAATCGCCAACGTCATAAGGATTTATGCTCTCGAGACCACGAATGTCTGTACAAAATTTTATGGTGATCAATCCAACAGCTTTTGAGATATTTCAGTCTGGATCAAAGTGGTGAGCCAGTAAACTGGCTGATGAAATTATGAATGACCTTTTGGTATTTAATTCATTATCTAATTTTTTAAATACTTTTTATAGTTGACAGACAAAGGACACATAAACGCACATCTACGTGCGCAGTCACTTCCCCACACAAACCCACACAGTCTCCACCATCTGCCACGGGCTCATATGATATGATTTTCTCGGAGTAATTTAATATTTATACAGTTAACCTTTTCATCCTGAGTGAGTTAGAAAGGCTTAAATGAGCAGCTTGCTCTCATTGTTTCAATGACGGCTTCTCCACGACCTGTCTAATGGAGCAAACTATCTGCTGTGCATGCCTCTGTTCATCCAGCAGCACTCACTTTTAATGAAGGTATGAGCAGAAGCAAAATAATCAATACACATGAATCTATTTTATATTAGTGTTCGCCACTGAAGGCCCCGCAGTCTTGACCAGTATCAGGGTAAATATTAAACATAAGATGCTGTCCGTCTGTTTTTTTAAACGTATCACCTCACTGAGCCTTCAGATAAAATAATTTGCCCTTCTTAATGTTACATTAATTTCTAATGTTTGATATCTTAAAATTAATTATTAATCTTTGAGAAAACACACGATTCACATACTGATGTGAAAGTGTAATTATACAAAGCAGATGATAAATTGAAGATATACTGCGCCTGATTTGTTGGTTGTTTTTTGTGAACACAGCATTCAAAGTTGGCCGCCAAGAGAGAGAGAGAGAGAGAGAGAGAGAGAGAGAGAGAGAGAGACAGAGAGAGAGAGAGAGAGAGAGAGAGCAGCGGTGGTCGAGCGAGGTAGAGCGTGAACGAAGTGAGGGAGCAGCATTAGCGAGAACAAAGCAGTGAATCAGAGACATCAAACGTTAGTTATGTGTTGTAACTCCAGATTCTATGAGTGCAGGTGCAGCCCTTTAAGAGCGGTCACTCTTGGATCTCTCAGGTCCTCATGTAGAGTACCTAACACTGTCAGGACCTCAGCTTTGCTCCCAAAGCCAGTACTTTTCCCAGCTAACGCCAGTGGAGCAGGGGGCCTACGTCTTAAAGGGCGACGTCTATACTCATAGAATGGAGTTACACCACCAGCTTGTCAGCAAAACTGCCAAAACAAATCTTAAGGTAAGCTAACGATGCAAAAGAGACTGAGTTACACTGAGGCTATAGTAGCGATTGTGATATTACAAACCATAACATATAATGCTGGTCATATTTCTGCAGTTATTCTGGGGAAAGTAACACATCAGTGTAATTGCAAACACGTTACTCCAGAAGCTCCCCCAGCTCTGCTCAGTCTGAGATGATACGATCCTTTCCCCCACATCGAGAAAGGGGTGGGAGGTCTGGCAAACTGGTGTGTGTAGCCTCTGGAAATGAGCCTTGACATCCATGTTTTCATGGCAAGCAGTCTTTGCCATGCTGGGCAGTGCTCTGTAAGTGGGTGTGTACATGTCTGCAGAGTGTCTGTTGACATATTTTGCAGCTAGCTCATAGCCACCATGTGAAGCAAATGCTCGTTCATCACCACCCATGGGAAGGCCATCTCGAAAGGGCCGGCGCTGGCTGTGCTGCTGGAATAGCATAACAGAGTCTGTGTTCACCCCTGTGAGTCTGAAACAGGCCATGCTGAGATATTACCACTAACTCGCCCTGAAGAGTGGGAGGATGGTGATAATTTTTTATGGTCGGTAATTCACATTTTAAGTGAGGATTTATTACTAAAGAAAATGTTAGGGAGTGACTGGACTGCAGCTGCTGCTCTGCGTGTGTGTGGCAGCAACCCTCTTGTTTTCTGGGTAGCAGAATCAGTCTGGCTGAGTGGAAAGTGCCCTTTAAGGAAAAGTGTTTGGCCCTGAAGAGGACTGTTTGTTTCCTTTGCTCAGCTGGGTTGAGGCATCCCATCGTTGCCACTGACACCGGTGTTGTTTGTGAGGCGAGGCGGCGAGCAGGTTAGACCAGGTGCTGGTTCTTGCCAGGGTAATGTGGAGCCTGCTGAGCTGCGGTGAGGGAGAGCTAGGTGATGAAGGTGACGGTCATGGCGGTGACAGTGTTGCATACTGTGCAAAGGGACCTGAGAGAGGCAGCTGTGCAGTGTACAGTGGCGGGAAAGAAAGTCTTCATGACTGTGCAAACATGCAGAGATAAATCTAGGAAGGATAGTTCTCAGAGGGCAAAGCCTGTATGAAATGTTATTTCATGATTGTTTCAGCACAAATTAACACACCCAACACCTCCACACGACCCTGCAGGAAGGGGTGTGTGTGTGTGTGTGCATGCAAACAGACACACAGACCTGCAGCTCTTTATACATCCATGACAGATGTGGCCTGGTCACAGCGTTTCTTTTTAAAGTCCTGACTTCACAATCGCACGCTGTTATTGGCTGGGGATTACAAACCCACTACAGAGACGCTGATGCTCAGAAATGTCCAGAACACGGTAAAAGAGGGAGGGAATGATAAAATACAGGCAGAGGGCAGGGTCTCAATAGACAGGAAACACATACAGTACCACTAATGGTTCATAAGTGATCACTGAGAGGGATTACTGTTGTATGATTCTATGCATTTTCTGCATAAAAATGCTGTTAAGTAATTTTTTTTATCAATAAACATATTTGTATATGAAACCCTTTAATGTAGATAATGTCACACATGTAACAATTAAATGTAAGCAAGTAATTGAGGGGCAGATGATTACTTCCTTAGCAAATGCTTGTATCTCTTTTGATCAGTGACAGATCATCACTATATGAATATCAAAGAGAAAAGATAATTATCAAGACAGCGATTAGAGAGAAATGTCTTAATGTTCGCTTTTAATCTTTTTCAACCCAACTAAGCTTATCAGTCACAGCTGCATGATTAAAATGTAATGTAGAAAAGGTGTAAGATCAGCATAGTTAATGTTGGAGACACGTCTTTACAACAGCGGTAAATACTGAAACACACAACATCCGTTTCTAGATATTCTAATAAGGTTTAATTGAGATAATTTTATATATTTAAAGTAAACTGACCACAAACAAATACCTCACATAAAAGTAGTTTAGATGGATCAAGCAAGTGGGAGAAATAAAAATAAACACGAAGGTGGAGAATTACACTCGATACAGTGACGATACACAACAGTGACGAGGTCAAAGCAGCATGAACACGGTGCGGCTGCTGGGCGCTCAGTTCTGAGTCAATGGCAACGCATCAATCGCTCATTCATATTTTGACCAAACAACAGGGCACCGGAGGGCACGAGAAGAGAGGAACACGAGGTCAGTGGATCCTACGGATGCAGTGAGAAGAGAGTTCATGCAAGAGTAAAGATGACAGCAGTCGTTTATGGTGACGGGTTGAGAGGAAAACATCTCCTTAGGTCTTAACTCGTTCTGCATTCAGAACAAGAACGGCAACAAAAGCTGTGTCTACAAGCTTAAGTGATGGAAAACAACCTTTGAACATGCTGGAAACACTGTACGAGCTTCACGCTGGGGAAGCAGAAGCAGCAGAGGCTGCACAGGCTGACAGTGTAGTCCCCTCAGAGCCGCCTTCTTTGCAAAACGTCTCTGCGGAGAACAGGGTTTCGACTGATCCTGTGCAGTTCATGACATGCTCGCCTGAACGTCAGACTTGTACCGAAGAGTGAAGCACAGCCTGGATGAAATGTGTGGTGTTTTCATTTCCTTTTCACTGTCTGCAGTTTGATATGCGACTTGGGAGCGGAGATTAAGGACTATGAACTGAGTGCATCAGGAAACCTGTCATTGAATCATGGGGGAGAAATAAGATCTGACTTTCATGGGGGGGGAATTTCCTAGCCGAGCTTTGCTTTAGCTCACTACAAATATGTAAAAAAATATATACAACCTTGATATAGAAAAGCAATAAAAATGGATCCCTGCGGTGGGTAAGTGATGAGATTGTTGCAGAAGCAACACAGTGGACAGCATTGTATGTACATCCTGTCTTTCTTTCTTGAAGCTTCCATGAGTCCATAATGACTGGGTGAATATCTGCTGCACAGGTGTCCTTGAGCTGTTCTGTAACTAATCTTGAGCTCTGACCTGACAGGGAAGTGAATGCACAAAGAATATCTCCTCGCAGGGATAAAATGCATTACACATGCACTGTATAGCCTGCAGTGTTTAACCATTCAGTAGGTGCACTGTCTCAGTATCATGTAGTATCTTATCACCCCAAAAACATTTCACATGCATCATTCTATCCCAGTCAAAATCAAAGGATAAGACTGCTGATATTCTGTATTTTTCAAAGTCCCATGAACAGTAACATGTGTTACCTGTCCATCTAGAGCCTGATATAGATTATTTATCTGCGTAGTAACCTCCACTGTAGCCAAAGAGATTTTACCAAGACTCAGCCCTAGTTCACACATACACTGGTATTTCTTAAAATAGGTGTTTTTATATTCTCTTTTCCTTCGTTCTCAATATAATCCTGTTGGCACAACCACTGTTTTTTTTTTTTTTTTTAAATTCTCTGTCTGTATGAAAAGAACAGGTGGTGATACAATCCTCACCGTAAAGCCATGCTGGCCAATGAGAAGCCTGAATAAAACCTATATTCAGTAGGCCACTATAGTCCGACTCCTGTATTACCTGCCATAGCAGGATAATATCACAAACGGGTCTTGTCCAAAGCCAGCAATGCTACCTGCACAGTCTGTGTCTCAGGAGTGTTGGATTATATAGCAGTGACCTTCTTTCTGATGCCTCTATTCTTCAATTAAAGTGCAAGAGAAACCGCACATTTCTGTGTAAACATAAAAAGTTGTGTTAGCAAGGTTAGCACCAGCACAATTTGGCTATATCTGCCAATGCACAAACTCTCCCCATAGAAAACAAAGGAGAGTTTTCCAAAAGCTCCGTTTGCAGTGACCTAAAACTGCATTTGTGTGTGGACAAAACGCCAAAACACAGAAAACTACATATCTGTCAACAGCTACGTTTTGACAAATACCTGTGTACATGCGAGCGACTCTGAGGCTGTACAAAAAAAAGATATTAAACACACGCACGCACGCACGCACACACACGCACACACGCGCGCCTCATTACAACTTCACTTTTGTTGTCACCCCCATACTGAGGTGCAATCCAAACATCCAATCACATCCCTGGACTCATTTTCATGATCACTGTGAGAGCATCTCAAAAGCAGCTTAGCAGATGGAAACATGTACTTTTAGTGCTTGGAAATATTCACGCTACTTCAATCTTGTCAAAACTCCTGAAACAACTACGACAATACTTCAAAAAATGCGAAGCTGGTGGAAATAAACCCCACCAAAGATGAGCTGTCTGTGGCCGCCGAGGATGGCTGGAGCCCTAACAACTGACTACAGCACATCTCTTCAACTGCTGACATCTGGAATGCAATTACCAGTTTGTGCGGTTTAATGCAAAAGCAATATAACAAGTAGCATAATGAATTACTGTAGGCAGGGAGTAATAAGTAAACTAATAATATTACTGTCAAAAAAGTATCGAGCAATGATTATTAAATTACATTTTGTGAGTAACAAGCTCAACGCTGCAAAAAACACATCAATCATCTGCTGCTGGATATTCTCACTAGTGCACCAGATCCATGGCTGGAAATAGTCTCAGTGCCCAAATTTACTCCTGTTTGCTAGAAGCTACAACGCTCATCTGTTTAAGGGAATCATTTATCCTTTTATAAAGATGAAATAATATGTTTGCTGGTGTCTAAGGTTTACATTCAGTAGGACTGAATGTACTGAATGTGCATGTCCTGGAGGAGTGGGAACACACTGAGTGACAGTCAAACACTGCATTGGTTTTGGTTTTTAAAGGAATTTGTTGACTGATGGCTGCAACTGCCACCACAGCTTGCATGAATGTTGGTAACCCTCCTACACTCACCTTAGTTTCTATTTGTAGTGTGCACATTTAGTTATTTTCAGTACAGTCAGTGCAGTTTGTCTGTTTAGTTTGTCTTAAGTTCTAATAGTTTGTCTTGTGAGTTACCAGTGTTGAGGGTCCGGCTGGTGCTGGGGGGGACATCCGTCCAGGCCTGAGAAAAGGGTGCAGCTGCTTGAACAGAGCGGCTAAATACAGGAAGTGGCCAATTGGACTGTACCAAGTGCCTGCAGCATCGGGGGTGGCATCAAGAAGGTTTAGTTTAGGATTTTCTTCATTTCTTTAAATTATAGCAGGGTTTTTGGTGTTTTGTTGTTTTTGTTTCGGTTAATTATCAAAATATTCCAACTGACACACTGGTCGTCCCGTTTTGATTCATTTGTAGTCTAGTTGGGAGTCTTATCCCTCTACGTCTCTTTGAAAGGAAACCATGGATTCATAGATTGGTGAGAGGTCCTTGTTGTGACTAAATGATCCCTTATTACTGCAACATTAGAGTCACTGTATCTAAATTAGCGGATCTCAAACTGGAGCGGACCCCCTCCAGCTGAACTAATCCGCTTCATGTGGGAACAAACTACTTGACTCGTTCTGTTGCTACTTTTCCCAAATATTTTTATATTCATAACAGTAAATGGGTTTAGTGGTTGGTGGACAGATTTTTTTTTTCTTCTTCCAAAGGACAGCATGACAGAAAAAGTTTGACAAACACTGTGACGGCAGCTACAAGTCCTTCCACAGAATTTTGCCTGATGCCACACTTTAGTGAGTTTAATCTGTTTTTACATTTTTCGATTTACTTCCCCGGTATGTGCACAAAAGTGGACTGAGCTGTCTTAACTTGTAGCACCATCTGGGGAAAAGGAAAAACAAAAATCACTGGAACCTCAGTTCAGTACAGTTTTGATATTTTGTTTGGAGGCCCATTAAGCACGCCTCCTCTTCTCGTCAGTGTTTCAACATCATTCAAGTTCAGTCAGTGACTCGGCTGAGGTTGACCGTGCTGTGGGATGCGTTTGCATGCAGTTGTGTGTCTGTGCGTGTGTGTGTTTGAGCCCTGCTATCTCTGCTGTGCAGCCCTGCACCCTGGGCTCCGACTGACTTGACAGACTTGCACTGCCACCTGCCCGGGATGCCACCAGCAGAGAATCCCTCTTGGCTCGAGTGGTTGAGTATCTGTGCACAGAAGTGTGTGATTGCGTGTGTGGACATGTTTGTGTACAGAAATAGACATATATTGTTTTAAGTAATGCAGGTTGACCTGATACTACAACGAGCGACCGCAGGAGTCACACTGTCACGAAGGCCATCATGTCAACACCATAGACTGTATAAAACATGGATGTGGTCTCCATTACGTCATCCATTGGTTCCTGAAGAGTCACTGTGAGGCTCACTGACACCGACTCCGGCCATCACCTTCTTGGCAGTGCCTGACTCTGCCTAACTCCCAGCTAATCCGAAAAGAGGTGGAGCGTGGATGGAGCTGAGGCGGCCGAATGAAGCCTGGCTACAGGAAGCTAGCAGCTAGCTGTCACTTAAAGTAGCCATGCTCATAATTATGCATAACTTTAAGCCTTAATATAATTTAAACGAGTGAGTTATATAAAAAACTGTACAGTTGTCAGGAATGGAGAAATTAGCCATAAAGACCAAAACTTTTTTTGTTTGTTTACCAGGATGTAAACATGTTTATTTCTACTGTACAGTTGGGAATTTTAATATGGTGATCGACTCGCTTTAGAGGCCATACATACTGCAGTTTTTGGCACTCTGCATCGGCTTCATTTTTCAGCCCTGGAGGTTGCTGCTTGGTCAGCACCCATCTTAGGACTGAATCCTTGAGAGACTCAGATCATACATCCATCTATTATTTAAACCTCTTTATAGAGTTGGAGCAGGTCCATCACAGGGCTGACAGACATCCATTCACACTCACATTCACATTCACATTCACATTCACACGTACAGGCAGTTTGTGGTTGCCAATTCACCTAACCTGCATGTCTTTGGATGTGGGTGGAAAGTGGAGCACCTGGATAGAAACCCAGGGAGAACATGTAAACTCTATACAGAAATGGTCAAACCAGGCACCTTCTTGGTGTAAGGCAAAAGAGCTAACCAGTTTAGGATGAAATATCTCCCAGCCAGCAAATCAAGAACAGAAAACATGTTACCATGCCAGCAGACAAAGCAGAGAAGACTTAAACTTTGGAGCCTGAAAAGAGAGCACGGGTGCGACCTTGTGAAGATGTAAAGCTCTGAGGACGGACAAAAAACTTTTGAGCAAAAATGCTTTTCCAGGCAGACGCACTCATATCCAGGAATCAACAATAGCAAATTCACAGCAAATAGCTCAATGATTCTGTAAATAGAGGCCACTTCATCCAGTGAGCACAAGGTTTCTCTTCTTCTGTGGCTCAACATGGACAAAAAGGTTTGGAGTGAGGATGTGTCAGAGGATGCTGTTTTCATAAAAACATGTACTTCAAGGAATGGACTATTTATAGCAAACAGTCCCACAGTTAGTGGCAGAGGCTTTCAGCAGCAACATGGGTTCGGCTTGGAGAAATAATGTTCCCTTAAAAGAGTGCTCCAGTGATTTAGCATTGCACTCAAATACCACTATCGAACCCAAAAAGGACAGTTTATTCCACACGTTTTTACTGTCTAAACCTAATGACCTACATTAGATTAGATTCGATAAAACCTTCATGTCACTGCACAGAATACAAGTACTGATAGAGTAATGTGCATAGTGGTATATATAAATAAACATTAAGAGGTAGATACAACACATACTCAGCACTAACAGTATTAACATCTTCAGCAGTTACAGGAGGCAAAAAGTATAGTCCAGGTACAAGTATGAGTAAAAGTAATACAAAGACATTATATACAGAACAGCTGGAGGTATGATATGAATATGGTTATACACTATAGACTATAGACATCCATCCATCCTTTGTCTATACCCGACTATCCCTTTTCTGGGTTGCAGGGGGCTGGAGCCTATCCCAGCTGTCAACGGGCGAGAGGCGGAGTACACCCTGAGCCGGTCGCCACCAATCGCAGGGCAACATATACAGACCAACAACCATTCACGCTCACACTCACACCTAAGGACAATTTTAGAGTCACCAGTTAACCTAATGAGCATGTTTTTGGTCTGTGGGAGGAAGCCGGAGTTAGAGTATAGACAGTGTAAATATATTTGTGTGTGTGAGAGCATACGTAGTGCAGAGTACCGTGGCAGTAGTAAGCAGATTTGAGGCAGTGACAGTTCTTATGCAATTCATTACCCATAATGCAGTGCAGTACAGTCAGAGATTTCATATGCGCTATAGTAGCGGCTAATGTAGCCTCCAGTCTCTAGCTGCTCAAATGTTAATTGAAGATCTGTGACAAGACATAAACTCTGACTTCCAGCATGACAGACTGAAGGTCAGATAGCAATGGAAAAATCCGACATTTCTTCTGAAAAGTGTTTCTAACTGATCCAAACAGCGAACACTTCCTGTCATAGAGAGGGCCGAGATGCAATAACTGTTTGGATATTGCCACACATTTTCAGACAGTCTCTTCTGGAAGGCATTCTTAGCGTTGCCCTCATTTGCACTCACAGAAAGCGACAGAAAAAGCTCTGTCAACAGTAAAAACAAACAAACAAAAAAAGAGCTTGAGAGAGAAGTTCAGTCCCAGCTTACTTTCCTACCTCTGCACACCTGGCTAATCACTGCGTGAAGTGGGTTCAGCGCCACATAAAGTGAACGCTGCTTCCTGCAGTGGCACTAAACGGAAAACTGAACATTCTGTTTTGAGAATTGAAGTCATGCTCGCATCAGGCGATAAGCGTCAGCTGCTTTATTCTTCCTTCACCATTGGACTTTTGTCATTTTGACGAGCCACAGGAGGAAAAACACAGGTGTAAATCAAAGCCGAAATCTTCTTCTTTTGTAAGGTTCCACTTACAAGCCCAGCGCCACACCCACCCATTGCAACCCCCCCATGTCTGATTAAAGATTTCGCCTTCCAGAGGAAAATGTCTGAAAATGTGTACAAATGTCTAAACAGCAATTGCATCTAACCCCTCTGTGACAAGAGCACTCATACGAAATGTCATGCTTTCCATTATTATCTGACCTTCAGTCTCTCATGCTGCAGACCAGTGTTTGTGTCACAGATCTTCAATTAACGTTTGACTTTTTATTTACCGTAAACACAGTTACTCCCAAACCTCAGGCAATGTTTTAGTTGCCTGACTCATGACCTAACTATTGTTTATTTGCCAGAACTGCAATCTTTCCCAAAGCTGAACCCCACTGCAGCCGCCACGCACAGATTTAGAAGGAAAGGAGGATTTTGAAAATGCTGGCAGTGTATGTAAATTGGGGTTTTTAAAGAATCATATCAGATGTGGTTTGCTTTTCAACTGGATTACTAACAAATGAATGAAGTAAGTAATCAATTCACGAAACGTTACAACAGCAGAGAGGAACATTTGGTGAATAATATGTATGGAGACTCATGTGGATGTGAGAAAGAGGATGAACGTGTTGGCCGGGGGAGAAGCAGGGGGGTGAAGGCAGGTGTTGGCCCTCGATCATTTTTTTCATCACCCGTGAAGAATGAGGGCTCACAGGCATTTACTAATGCATTTACTGTTAGCAAATGCATATTAGCTACCCTACGGGCTACTTGGTTGTCTAGTTTTGATAATTGCGCGAACCCTTTTACGGCTGCACATGAATTATCGACAAGTGCATTAATTTGTAATGTCTGTAGGAGTGAAAATAGCCACCCCTGCCCACACCAGCCAGGAAATTTCACACCTCTCTCCTTTATCCAGTCACTACTGGCTGCCATTCAGTTACTGCACTGAGGAGACATTCACCCGGTAAATCACAGCACTTAACTCCACACAACAACATGTGGTGTTGGTTCGGTTTGCATCACCCCTGCAATCATGCCAAAACTAGCAGACTGACAGGCTTAACGTGTTTATTACAAGACTCTAAACGAGAGGTCATAACTGTGGAGGGAACAAATAATCTGTCAGGATTGATGGATCCTCTGCCAGATTAGATGTTTCAACACTGCGTTTGCCTCACGATAATGATTCGAAAGTCAAACATCCTGGAATTCACTGATAACGCCGGGAAATGTTAAATATATATAAGCAAGTGAATACTTACAGCATTTTACAACCTTAAAGCCCAATAAAAGCATAGGCTGTGCTCAGCCTCTGTGGTGGCGATATGAAATAAACTTATTTTTGTCTCCTGCTGACTGGTTGATGTTTAAAAGTTCTGCAGTCAAAGCAAATGAAGTGAAAATTATGTGTTCCTTCATCTCATTTTCATGAGGCGGATCAAAATGTGATCAAACACTGTCTGCAATAAACTTTGAACCTTTGAAGAAAGGTCCTTCATGAGAGAAGAAGAATATCTATGTATATATGTGTGCGTGTGCGTGTGTGTGTGTGTGTGTGTGTGTGTGAGACACAGATATGGAAAGAAGGAGAGAGACAGAACTGTTCTGCTTAAAAGTGTTGCCCGGGGCTTTTCATGCTACAAAGTCTATCCTCAGATCAAATACGTTGGGTTAGGTCTTCATCAGTTGGAGAATCGCGCACACAACACACCCCCGAGAGACAATAGGCTACATTTACTCGTGTAGCTGCTTCAAACATACAGTGTTTACACATGTGATAAATAATTAAGACCATACAAGACACTTGACTCTGCTCTCACAGCAGGTTTCATCCACATTCATCCACATTAAGCTGGTATTTACTACACAAGACAAATGTTTTTCCCAAAAGCTCTCAAAAATGTGAAAGCTCATCACTGCAACTGACATTTTCACATTACACACAGTCCTGTTATTCTTTGTTAACGTACTAATTATTGATTAGTGCAGGCTTTAAGTTTTTTTTTTAATTATTTCACAGTCTCCATATGGGTGAAAAGCTTTTAGAAATAATTATGAAACAGCAGAACAGACAGGTCAGCTTTGAGATGTGAAATGCTTTATCCATATTTCCACAGAAGGGTAGCTGTGGCCTGAAAGCTCAGTCTGCAGGCACCTATAGTGCAAAGAAGTGAACCAGCTGTGGCACACATAAAGGACATCAAAGGGCACTGCAGTTCTCATTTAAAAAATGGCTGTTTTTCAACCTCTTTAACATGAAAAAAAGAACCCGTCCAGAGCAAGGGAGGAAATGAAATCCAAAAAAAAAAAGGGAGCTGACAAGAGCCAAGAGATGGAGAAAACATCAAGTGGAGAGAACCAAGAACAAACTGCAGAGGAACAGAATAAGAGATACGAAAGGCTGTCTTAATGATGCAGGGAAGTGAATACATAACAGCCTAAATTGTTTGATAGCAGGTTTAATATGAAGACTGCAGGTCAACTCCACCCTTCACCACCCACTTGCCCCACTTTCACGCTGCTCTTCTTATTTAGTGATGACAGGTGACGTGTATTTACCTGCTCCATGCCTTACAAGTGAAAATTGGCTGTTTTAAGCATGTTCCCACACATTTTGTTTGACCCAAATTAGTCAGCACAGTTAAAGGATACATTCACTGATGTTCTCTATTTTGCTCAGTGTCAACAAATCCCATGAAAAGACCAAAACAAACAACTGTTTTGTCCAAGTAGCAAGTGTGTATCTGTGCCATATTCCTGATTGTAAACATGGGAGCTGTAGTTTTATTGCTGCTCACTAGTGCATCAAATCCACCTAAAAAGTCCCCAACAAATGCATTATTTACTTCTGTTTGAGTACTGTGAAAGCACGTGTTAGTGATCCTTTTTTAAAGGTGTTTGTTCGTAGTGGGAACAAAACGGCTTGGGGCTGAGAGCCAAAGACAAACCGAGGAAGCTGAAAATATCGAGAGGTGGATGAACACAATGTTGGTTTTGGTCTTTTCTTGGGATTTGTTGACAATAACAAACATTTAGAATATCGCTGTTTGCTGTAAAATAACAGCAGCATGCTCATTAGTGCGACTCTGTCTGCTCAGCTTCACAGAGCTTTGAGGCAAGTTTCAGCTCATTGTTCAGCTGTCTGACCTGCAACTTGACTGTTTTGTTTTTTTTTTCACTTCCACTGCTCTCATCAGACTGTTTTTCTGCAACAGCAGGTGGCTGTTTTTGCTCTAAAAATCCACTGCACACAACCTGCTCAGCACCAGACAACAGACAGACACCATTAACCATTAGCTGGTGAACAAAGTGCATTTAGCAGGTACAAAGTCGGTTATTTCCCTGAGGACTTGGCAGACACCAAAAATAGAGCTGAAAGTGAGGACTATAAAATATGTATCAGACAGGTGGACAGAAACATGACTCCAAACGAATGCTAATGTTGTGCCGCAAAACTGCTGGATAAGCAAATGTTGGCTAACACGTTAGTCACATCAACTTAAAAGGTGATGATAACTCTACCTTGTGTCCCCAAATTGGTTTCGTTGCCAAAAAAGTCAGTTGCACTTGCAGGTTTAAATGGTGCTAATAGTGCAGGTCCAAAACATAAACGTGAAGTATATTCATCCATTCACTATAAACTTACCAGATACACCTTCATTCATACAGAAAAGCTATATTAATATCCAACTACAATCACTGCTGCCAACACAAGGCCAGCGGCCTCAAGCTGAAAACGCCGCCCACTCCTCCAGTCTTCACCCATGTTATTTGATTTAGCTGATTCATGCAGTATTATTTACCCTTCAATATATGCATTATATAAAACATTAAGCATTTGAACCTGTATTTTATCCAATTATTATGATGGCATTTGTGCAGGTTGCACAGATATTTACCCAGTTCCTGCGAGATGGTTGTTTTCATCCTGTACAATGTGACACGGCTGAAGAAAAAAAGATGCTGTATTGACTTATTAATAAAATATGAACAAAATGTTCATGAATTAAGTTTCTCAATTTGGAAAAAGAGCATCTCTACCTTGTGCAGGTACGCCAGGCCCAGGCTGTTTTGACCTTGCATTTTTTTTTCTTTCAAATGAGGTCCATTGGCTGTTTGAACTGCTACAACCAGCCACCATAACAACCTGATGTAGAAAAGAAAGTGCAGCAAATTACTGACGCATGTATTTAAACAGGGCTTGTATAATCTGAGAACATTGCAATTAATTACAGCCACAAATGCTTACTGTTACTCACTGGACCTAATTTATATTCAGATGGACACTGTGTGCTTTAAGATGTATTTGTTCTGGCTAACCTGATTGATGCCCATATGATGGGAAAAGAGAAAAGCCATTAGGAGAGCCGGATCCCACAGGCTCATTAAATGGCCTGTACGCTCAGCTGCAGGTCAGTATTCAAGTCAGATCCACGATGTGTTCTGCAGACTGTCACAAAATAGTATAAATGCAGTTAAATATTTTAGATTATTACCCAGCTGCACCACATAAAGACTATTATCCTATTGATTTTATGTCAGGCTTGAAATGTGGCCTCCAATAAAAAGCATTTCATAGAGACAGTGAATTCTTGTGCAGCATGTAATACAGGGGTCATTATATTATTGACGTGTCCATTTTTTCAAATATAAAACACAAACTACAGGAATTTAAAATATTTATATATATATATATATATATATATAAGGCTACCTTAATGTTAGTCTCAAGTGTGAGTGTGTGTGTGTGTGTGTGTGAGCAGTGAACACAGGTCTATTGATTTTTACGTTTGCATAACCTGCCTTTTAAAAATGCTCACACACATAGCAAGCGTCATATCACAAGATGAAAGTCCTGAGGGTGAAAGCAGGTGCGTGTGAATGTGTGTGTGTGAAAGGAAAAAAAAGATGTTCTTTAATCTAGATCTATTTTCAGCTTGAACCTACACACATCTAAGGAGACCAAATATCATCTCGGCTCCATATTTGTGTTTGAAAACAAGCCCAAAAATAGTTAAGCCGACATCTGACTGACACAGCAATCAGGGCGTTATTAATAGATCATTGAAAATCATCTATTAATACATCACGTCTACAACGCCATGAAAACTGACACTACAGCGAGAAAAGTTACATGTTTTGAGATTCCTGTTTAGATAAAGCTGCAGTCCATGAAAGGTCTTTATAAAGAGCTCAGTCAACACAGCACAGATGCAGAAGAAGAAAACTTTGGCATTGTACATTTCTGCAAACCATGGATATGTTAAATTGTTTCTTATGTGTCATATCAGCGTTTCTACAACAGGTATCAAAATGATGTGGTTCAGATTACCGGTGCATGTCTGAGAGCTGAGTTTCTCATCAGGAGGTGTGGACGGTGGCGGCATGACAGCCAGGCGAGATGACTGCCAAGCAGCAGAGCGCCGTTCGAGCTGTTTGTGGTGACAAAACCGGGTATTTCAAGCCAAAGCACGATCTTTTCCGAACCCTAACCGAGCTGTTTTTAAGCCTAAACCTTTACCAGACACACGTTTACAAAGTGTCCCCTCAGCCCATCCTTGATCTGAGCACTAGCATATTCTAGAAACCACAATCCATCTTTGCCAGATGAACTCTGCCACAGGGAAAGGAGTGTGTGGGAACATAACGATGGCCGCCAGATTATCCATACGTTTCCCTTTTCCTGCGCGAGATATAAAGCCTAAAGAAAGACCTGGTTGAGATAATACACCCCCTGAGGCCAGCCGCATTATTGAGCTACTCTTGCCCATGTAATATATCTGCTTAGGTGATATTTATTACTGCTATAACTAAAGAAAGGAGCTAGAGCCAATAACCTTCATTTCCCCCCTTTGTCCAACAAAGAGGACCCATTAGCTATTCCCTTCTGTGTGGTGCTTACAGTAAATTTTGTAGGACTGTACCACATTGTTCAATTGCCAGTAAGTTCATTTGCTCTCATTATTGTGAACAGCAGCCTTGGAGTAATATAAATTGCACCTAACTTAGTATCTATTAGTGTTTCAGGCCCCCTCTGCGGGGGGAGGGCCTCAAATGTTTACATGCTGTCGTGTGAGGCTACATCATATGCAGGAAGGAAGCCTGACGAGCTCAGTCTGCGATGTCCGAACACAACCACAGCTCAGATGATACACTTTTTAATTCATTTGCTTTTTTGTTTCATGCGGCCATCAGGCTGAACATGTTTAGCTTGATGATGGAGAGACAGCTTTGCTATTGTTGAGCCTTGACTAATCATCAAATTGACATATAATTTAAGCATCTAACCTTTCTTTCCTTTTTTTCTTTCTGCCTTACAATAGACGTAAGTAAAGAAACCCTGTATGTCTGCTGGCTCTTTCTGGGTTAAACTAGTGGGTCAGTGAGGTTGAAAGTGCAGGCAGATGTGAAATGTGAGAAGAATAGGTATGTGGAAAGACTGCCCTGTTCCTCCCTGTCATCACTCACTGCACTGTGCTGCCTTTGGCCTTTTAAGAAGATGCTTTGAAACCAGAGCCATACTGTCACAGCTTATCTTCACTTCAGGATGTGTTTATTTGCAAGTGCATGTCTATGTGTGCATGCATTAATGAGTGACTGTGTGCATAGTACATAGTGTGTGCATGTGTGCAGTCTGTGTATCCATGTGTACATACGATGTACAGGCACATCCATGTATTCATATTTATTCATGCATAAATGTGTGAGTGCATCACCTTGAATGTACTACTTCTGCTGTGCTAATACTGTATGTCCTGTGTGTGTACCCATTTGCTCAGGTGTGTTGGTGAAAGTGAAATGTGATACACCATTCAGTCACTTCACCTTCTGCACTTTTATTTTATTTTGAGCTCAAGTATGAGAAAGAAAGTATAGCAATTGGCTCCCTTTATGTTTGCACAACAGACCATTTCCAATTGAAACTTATTACTTGAAAGCTGTTGCATATGTATGAGGATTTAATTATGTGTGTATGTCATCTAGATTTCCCAAATGGGCTGGAAGGTGCAAAAGCGAGAGCAGATTAATAGCACAATACAACAGATTTACCTTGACTCATATCGTAGGTGTGTCTGCAGAGTATATGTGTGTGTATATGTGGTCTTGTACTACTTTATGAGGACCAGATGTCCACATGACAATAACTAGATGAGGAGGAGATGAGTGGTCTGTCTTTGCAGGTTAACTTGTGGTTAGATTTAGGGCCATGATCAGAACTTGGTCCAGGATTAAGATCAGTTGTAAGGTTTGCCCATTCAGATTAGGCTCAGCAGTAGGTTTCTGACCCAACAGCATTAATCTTGGCTGGAAAAATACTGCAAAGTAAAAAATGTTGGTCCCACAAATAAAGAAAAGTCATGTTTTCTCAAAGGGGATGAGCGTGTGAGTGGGTAGCTACATGTTTCCAACTGCTTCAATCCATATGTTCTGATGTACCTGCATGTGTCAGCATCAGTGTATTTATATGATGTTTATATTGAGTTTATGCATAATGCAGCATGAAGTGTGTGAATTCATATATTACACTGCATATGAAGCACCTCTATCTGTCAGAGGGATAAAACACAATTAGCAATTTATCAAAAAGGCCACGATGGTGCTAGCAATACACCAGGGGTGTGGGTGTGTATTTGATGGCTGCCGTATGTCAAACTATAATCAAATTAGTAGAGAGGTGAGTGACAATCATTTCCCATCCACCATTTCTGATCAAAATGCTCTCCTGATATCATAGTTCATGTAGAAATTCAGCCCTGGAGTTATCTGCTGGTAGATAAGTCCCCGCCTCTGGTTGCACGGTTGTGATTGGCCAATGAGCCCAGTCCTGGATCAAGCTTGCAGCACACTCACATTGACATACAGAGGGCCGGTGAAGAGACAGACTGAACCTGACGGCTGGTAAAACCTTTGACAATCTTTTGAAGGTCCACTGGGATTTGTCCCAGTATGCCAGATGGCCAGTACAACACTGCCATGAAGACATATTTGCCTCCACAGGTAATTGTCACATGGGACTAAAGCTATTTAGTAAACTTTATCTTTAAAATCAGTCTGCAAGTCACCTCGTTGCCCTCCCATGTTGCCTCACTGCTGATGAGGTTAAAACAGTTCCAGTGCTCTTTGTCTCTGTCTCCCCCCTGAGGCCAGTCATTATGCCCATTTTCTCGCCTGTCTTCTCTAGTGTGCAGCCTTGTAGTGTCCCAGCAGCAAATTGCTTAAAAAACACCAAAGAAATAGGACAGAAGGAGAGGGAGTCTGTGGCCTCAAGTACTCCATTCAGAGTTATGATAACAATACACGGGGGTTATTATTAACATCATCGTCACTCCTGGTCAGAAATGAGATCTTCTAAAACAAGCGCACAACAAGAGGATGTGACAAAAGAGGTGCCAGGGGACAAATATCTGCAATGAATAAAACAGTGTAGGCTTTGCAAAGTGTGTATGTGTGTGTGTGTATCTGAGGGGTAGATGTTGTTGGGATCTATGTCTGACACTGTTCCTCACTTCTAGATGCACAGCAGGGTGCAATACAGCGACTCTGGAGGCGACTCAGGACGTGTGTGTCACAGCTGGCCCTGTTTTTGTGAAGGGGTAGTTTTGCTGCACAGTGTCAGGTGCTGTAGTTGCTGACAGGTCTCAGAGGTGCAGCACAAAGGTGCAGGATGTTCAAGGGCATTGCAGAGTTGTGCCACTGCAACAGTGTGGGACTGCCAATGTCATGTCCCTTAAAAGTGACCACTGGGTGTACACATGGTCCCTGCTGATGCTTAAAAGGTTTTGGAGGGCGTCTTGTTTTTCCTCACGTGTTTTTGGCCATAAATCAAGATTTCATACACTAACTATGACAAAATTTCACAGAAAATGTCCCAAATGATGAAGTGATGACATTTCATATCCAAAAGGTCAACTTCACTGTGAGATCTTAATGTTCTGCAAAAACATTTTTCTGGCTGTTATTCAGCACCATAACTCAGGAACAGAAGGGCAGATTGTGACCATATCTCACATTTGGTCACATATTGGATTGGTGATACAAATCTTAGTTGTCCACCTTGAAACTGGGCTGATTTAGATCCTCTGTGCTGCCGGGTTGAAGATGTGTGTGAAACACCCACGTTTTACAGTTTGAGGCTTCTTTGCAGCCTCGTATTTAAAGCATTGTACTCACCACAAGCTCATTGGTTCTGCTGATACTGAGCTTCAGGTGATTGTTGTTGCACCATGTGATGAAGCTCTCCATCAGTCCTCTGTACTCCTCTGTAAAAATAGTCTCTAAGTGAAGACAGTATGTTTCTCACTGGTATCTACTGCAGTGATGCACACTGAAACAAGAGTCTGCATTCTAGTGGCTCTGTGAGGCTGCACTCAGGCACAGCATGTTAATATCAGCATGCTAACATGCTGATTTTTAGCAGCTAATATTTGCTAAAGCACAAAACCCAAACCGCTGAGGCTGAAGCAAATGTCACGAGTTTGCTGGAAGTTTGTCATAAAAAAAGTTGATGCTGTAAAATCTATATTTCGACTTGATGGTGGCGCTAGATGAAACGTCAGGGGATCAGTCATTAGCATTCATCACTGGGGAGCCATGAATGTTTGTGAAAAATTTCATGTCAATCCATCAAAAAGTTGTTGGGATATTTCAGTCTGGAGGCCAGTGTGGCTAAAAACACTATCAGTTCACATAAAACATTAGATCTGTGTCATAAATCAATCATTTTCTCAAGCTCATCAGTAGGTAATCATGTTCATTAAGTATGCACACTCATACAGAAACATCACTTGTCAAAATATATTGAGCTTTATTTGAATGATCCACTTCTACGCTTGTCTTTTCTTGGCATGTTCAGCCTCTCACAGCTCCCACTTGTATGTGTTGCTGAGCTTCGTATTTTCACTTGTATTCAAGGTGAGTCATCTCTCATCAGTTTCTACCCTCTGATCTCCAGCTTTTTTTTTCCATTTGACATTTCAAAAAATTCCACGTAACATATTTACAAGCAACACTTGCGACATAACTCAGGAAACTGAAAACTGTTTTACACTATTTTTTTTCATAATTTCTGACCTTGAATGTATATGACTTGGTTTCTTAAGTTTAATTTGTTAGTAGGACACTCCTGCATGTGTTTACTCCATACTAAGGCACATATGAAATATTAAACCATGGCCCACAAAGCTGCTGGTAAAACTTGACAACACATGTAAGGATGTTCTGATTTTACATATTTCATCTGGGCAGCAGAAACAATACATGAAACACTTCAGTGAACAATTCGTCTGTAAACATAAAAGCCTTGTTCACGCATATTTTTAATTCATTCAGCCTCTAAATATCGCTGGTGCAGACACTTGTGTAATTGAATTAGCACAAGGAAATTCTCACATTAAAATGCACCACCATGCTGTTCTTATTTACATAATTAGGAAGTAAAGTCTCCATCCGATCTCTCTGTCACTGCAACAGAAAGCTGTTACAAATGTTTGATTAGAGTCCACTTTCAAACATGCGGGGGGGTTGAGGAAGCTTATCTGCAGCTCGGGGGGATAACTCGTTCAACTTTGATGTCAAACAACTGCAACAAAAGCTTTTAATGATGCACCTGCAGACAGACAGAAAGAGGCAACGTGGACCACAGGGTGACGTGGTGCAGCGTGGAGCTGAGCTAATCTGAGGAAACAGAAATATCATGACACAGCTCCCAGTCCAGAAAATTATATTTTGATGACTGATTTTATTTTTTCAGTTGTATTCCTTCCACCAGCTGCTACCCAAGTGGTACAGTCGAATGACGCTAAACATTCCTACAAACTATATCTAAAAAAACATTGTGTTTTATATTGAATAGCGTTAGACTACATCCAGGTTTGGAAGTGAACGATGGGGTACTTCAGCTCATTTGAGAGTACTGCAATCATTAAAGGCTGGAAGCTATGCAATAAAACTATAAATCAAACTGAATTTGTCACAGCTCAAGCAGTGATCCTCTGAGGTTGGTGGTCTTGACCCCTGAGCTCCCTTTTCCCCCCAAATTAGCACAAGTTCTTGAACTGGTTCTTGGGACCATTGGTGCAATAGTGAACCAGCCTCCATTTCCCCCATTTTTGAGCAGAATCACAACTGAAGTAAACAGTAGCAAGACGGTGGATTGCTTTGACTGACCTGTGAGCTTTTGCTCTGTTAATGCAGATCATCGTTTTATCCAAAAAACTATTAATGGTAAGAAGATGTAGAAGACTAGTGCATGAAAGATCAGCCTTCTCCATCCTCTCTCCAACCTGTAGAATATGAGTTGTTGTCACAGTTCGCACCCCAGCTCATGGAAAACCAGCTATTTTTTGGTTCCAGCTGGGAACCAACCTTTCATGTTCCCAGCCAATTTATTTTTGGTCATAATGGCTCACACGGTTCAACATTAGATACACGAACCAGAGCGGAACCTGTACCATGCTGGCGGAAAAGGGTTTCCTGTGAGGAGGGACAAGTGAAAAGAGGATTCTCCCTTTTGGGCGACCGCAGACGCCCATCCCCTCGCCACGTAATGTCTGTAAATGCTCTCTGCATAGGAGCACACATCAGTCACACGCTGCTCGTTTCATTCTTCTGCCTGCTGAGGGGGAGGGTCCTGAGGGGGATCAGTTTCATCATGATCCATGCACACCATCCTCCACTCACTTCGCTTGGCACACTGATGCCCGACTTCTAGTTTTAAAAAAGGAGAGGAAACATTGGGAGAATCAAACATATCTCCCTCAGTCCCACCTCTCCTTCTGGTATAAATGACATACGAACCAAGCTGCCGAGTTATATTTAGTCATGCGAAGTGCTATGATCCTGTCAGTACTCATCCCTACAAGCTTTGTTAATACAGATTCTGGCTCCACTGTAAGAGCCTGCCTGGGGATTGCTTTCTAGATTTAGTCCAGCCCTCACCTAATCTTCTTCTCTGCGCTGTTTCTTCCCATCTCATCATTCTCGCTCTATTTCTCTTCATCTCCCTCTTGCTGTCTGTCCATCTCTCTGTTTCTCTGACTGTGACCCCCCTCTCTCTTTTTGTGTGCCTTCCTCAGAAGCTGCCAGCGGGAGGAGGAGGAGTGTGGCAGGACGGTTTGATTATTCACCCAGAGAAAGGCAGAGAGCTTTTTTTTCCCCTCTTACTCACTCACCTACTCAGCCCACGGCCAGTTTGCCTATCTGTGATTAAATTCATCAACATCCTCCCCTGCTTCCCTCCACACAGACACACGACTCTCCTCAGAGGGAGAGAGAGATATCTCTGATGGCAACTCTGTTAGAAATAGCTTCACACGCAGAAACTCCCTTTGTGCCAAGTTCAGTGAAAATCTACACTTTCCCCGTTTAACCATTCCCTCAACACTTCCACTGTGAGAGCAGGAGTCGTAGCTTTGTGCTTTGACCATAAGCATCACTTGAATCAGGTGTCTGCATTTTTTTGTCCAATTTAAGCAAACTTGCAGATCTTGTTCTCCAACAGTCCACTACAAACCAAATTGATATTATGCAAATACGGAAAGAAAATGAGCATGAGAGGTGTACTATTGGGATGGTCCAAGCCTGCCAGCAGTATGAATTAATTGTGTCCTGGCATGTGGGGCCGGGGGAAGCGAGCTCAGGAGGGGGTTTTATCCCTCTTGGTGCGGCCTGGAGCTCAGCTCTGAGTTTTAGATCTGGTGATTAGGCTGTGAGGTCGAGCTACTCAGCGGAAATCTCCTCTGAATTCTGAGGAAGCGCTGAAGGCATGTTCTTCACTGCATCAGAGGAGGAGGAGGAGGAGGAAAAAAAGCTTTTTTTTTCTTCTTTTTTTTTCTTAGATGCAGGCTCAGATACAGCTGGCCAGTACACAAAAGATGAGAGGACTTCAAGGTCCTGTGATTTGAATGCAGCCTCTCTTTGTGAGACTTCTTGATTGGACCATTTTAGTGCAGGCCAGGGGGGTTTGAGGAGTTTGAACTTTGTATTTGGCACCTTGTGTGTCTCACTTTGTCATCGCCATTAAATACCACATGTAAAAATAATTTGAACAATCTAAAAAACTATGAATACCATTATTGAACACCTAACCAGGAACACTTGAGTATTCGTTTTTGTGACATTGCTCACTATCCACGTGAAAATAAACTGCTGAAATGCAAATTCCTTAGAGAGTCATACTGCAAGGGGAAAACATGCCCAAGGCTGGATTTCCACCTAAGGCACTGCATTATTCACAAGATAGCCTGCAGCGGGTTTTGGTGAACAGCATGAAAACACCCTGCCATCCCTGATGGACAATGTATAAATCTGACACGATACACCTACACCTATGCCTGCGCTCTGGCTGCCCTTTCTATAAAGCAAGCACGCTCTGTTTTCTCAACAAATGTTATAGGCGGGCATTCACGTGTGAAAGGAAGTGATCACACACATATTGAAATCAATAAAACGCTTCAGCGTACAGAACAGCAGAGCCCTTTGTGTTCGCAAGTGACATCCCGTAGAAAATAAACATGCCGCGTTTAAACATGAGACCCTGAACAGAAAACTGAGAAGTGACGACATGTTTTCATAAATTCCACTTGTTCCACTTTCTTTCTTTTCGTCAGAGTGGCAGTTTTTCTCATTCAGACGACAAATTGATCATCTAAGCGGTGGGTTTGTGAAAGAGGCAGTGCGTATTGAAGGGGGACAAGCTGAAAAGAGCGATATGCTTCCATACACCAAACATGTCGTGCTCTCAATAGCGATGTGAAACGATCTGGAATAAATCACATAGCTATGATTGCAAGTCCCTATACAAGACATGCTGCATCAGGGAGCAACAGAAGGCTGGTACTAGAGCAGGACATTTTATTATATTGCTTTTCTAAAGTAAGCGTCAGTGTGCTCATTAAGTGTCCAATGATGAAACCCTTTTTCTCCACAAGTCTCTCATATTAGAGTTGTGGGAAGGCAGAGGTGATCATAATGTGGAGAAATGGGTTTTAAACTTCCAGTTGCGGACTTGTCTGATTGTGAAACTGACAATCCAGCATCACTTCGCACAGTGACTGGCCAGGTGTGTGAAGGTGAGCGAGTAAGCAGGATTTCAACCTCTTTTTTTTCATTCTTCAGACAGCTACAAAAGAGTGCGACGCCATGGATGCCTTCAAGGAGAGACTTTCTGAAGAGTGCTGTACTCTTACAAGAGGTTTGACGGCTCTTTGTACAAACTAGCCTGCTTTGTCTCGACCGTACATACCCTGACCTTAAAGTTTCATTTATACTTATGTGTTAAGGGGTGACCCTGACCCTCCAAAGCTACGCCAGCCGCTAAACTGTAGCTGACCTGCACCACCTATAAATGAACTGCGTGTCAGCGCTACAGTGGCTGAGTGCAAGAGCTGTGATTATTCAGCAATGGGTTGCTTGCGTGCTCTCCTCCAGTGCTGGTGGAGGGTTGGGTGTGAGTGAAAAAAACAGGAAGTTGTTATAAAGCTCAGTAACACTTATCTATCAAAGCCATTTCCACTGCAAGCTTTCTGTTCACTGTGACTCTCCCTCTATCACGGCGTGTCAATGCTGTGTTGATTTCAGGTGAAATCTGACGCTGAACTGTAAAGGAAAGCCTACACCTGCAGCGTCAGTGATCGAAGTCCTGTTAAAGCTTTGTGTTGACCATAAATCCTACTTCAGTCAATCAACTGATTGATGGATTGACAGGAAAGTAACTGTCATTTAAGCCATTGATGCAGCATAAATGCCAACAAAACAGCTGCTGTTTCCAGCTTCCTACATAGGAGTTTTTGATGTTTTTTCAAAATCCTTGTAAATTGAAAAACTTCAGGTTTTTGAGCGTTGGTCGATCAGAACAAGCAATTTGAAGGTATCACATTGAGCTCTGTGTAATTGTGTTCTTCACATCTTATTGTCTAAACCAAACCGGCAGGTCAGGAACAGACCCTGGGAAATTTTCAGTGGGCGGCTGAGGAAATTATATAATGATTTATGTATTATGCAACTTTTATTCTACCTTATTTTTGTGGTTATTCCCTTGAACTCTGCATTTTTGCTCATCACTCCCCATCATTTCCCCAACAATAATATATAGATTTTTAACCAAGGTAGGTCAATAAAGAGATCAGCAGTCTGTCACTGCAGCCTTTCAGCGTTTAACAGTCCATGCCCGCTACCTGAATGTTGCTGAGCTGTGTCTGTGTTATTTTAATTCAGTATAACCACACAGCTAGGTTTTGCTTGGCACCTTCTGTCTTCCCAAACACTGCTTCAATTCACAGATAAATTGACGATAAAGATTAAAGAATGAAGCTAGTTGCAGTCTGTCTTCTAAATTAACACCATCAATCCCCTCTTTAGTCCTGATCTTAAAACTGAACATCTCAACAACTTCATATTCATTTTTCTCTTTTTCTATACACACAAGGAAAAGTTGCAGTGAGGCACAGCAAACGATAACAACACTGTCACGGGAACATGAATATGTTGGACCCACTGCATCGTCAATCAGGCTTACACAGCCTTAAGGTTTGCCCACTAGACTCCAAGCAGCCACCTCTTTTGACCCCAACAATTTTCATCCATCCATCCATCCATCCATCCATCCATTGTCTATACCTGGCTATCTCTTTCAGGGTTGCAGGGGGGCTGGAGCCTATTCCAGCTGTCATTGGGCAAAGGGCGGGGTACACCCTGAACCGGTTGCCAGTCGATTGCAGAGCAACATATATAGACACACAACCATTCACACTCAAGGACAATTTACTTTTTTTTAATTTACTGGAGTCACCAGTTAACCTAATGAGCATGTTTTTGGTCTGTGGGAGGAAGCCGGAGTGCCTGGAGAGAATCCACACATGCACGGGAACACAGAAGGGCCCCGCCCGACCCGGGGATCAAACCCGCGACCTTCTTGCTGTGAGGCACTCGCACTACCTGCTGCACCACCGTGCCGCCCATCAATTTTCAGAATAAGATATTTAATAAGTAGTGAATATTAAAAGATACAATTTTTTCACCAAAGCCAATCAACACGAGTGTCTGCCATCTGAATCTTTTCTTCATGCCTCTGCTGTACACACTGTACAAGCACTGTACACGTCTCTCACATCTCCAGGCCTATTTTCAGCCATGACATCTGCATGCTGCAAGACATCCATGACATGAAGATGAGCTGCTTCTAATCTACACTTTCCTTTGAGGTGCTGCCCCTGCAGCAGCTCCAGTTAAGTGCCTCCAGCAGCAGTAAAGTACTGCACTGGGAATTCTTTAATTGCATCACTTGGCATTCATGACGCACTCTGATTCCCTCTGGAAGATGGGTGTTTCTTTTTTCCATCTGTGTCAATCAAGTTTGCTGGGCTTAACCTCCGTCACCTGTCACTCATCTGATTTAACAGTGCAGGTAATGAGGAACGCAGACAGGGGAACTCTCGCTGGGTGTCACAGACCAGCTGTTACAAGCTTCAATAACGATTCTTAATTATTTACGGCATTTTCATGAATTATATATATATATATATATATAGTTTTACTTCTTACTTGTACATCCAATATAGAAGTTTCATCAATCAAAAACCACCTGGTGATGATTTGCATTGCTCAGTAAGTCCTCAGTTGACTTAATAATGTTGAGCTGAGTTTTCATACTTTTCTACAGTCTGTCTTATTTATTCTATTACGCCGTTTGTGAAGCATTTTGAACAGCCACGATGAAAGAAATGTGTGATATAACAAAATCGGCTTGCCGTACAATTGGAAAAACAATGTGAGGTGGTGCTCTCCTCTCTGATAAAAGTAAGTTCACTTTGCTTCACTTTTAATCCATCGCTCACAGCATGTACCACAGGGCTGGACGAGGGGTCCTTAAAGTGCTCGGGACACCTACTAAATGGACCTGATGGTGAGACTCCTACAAAAATGAGCGTGTACCAAAATGAACTCTCCCAGTGCTGTTTTATGGAAGTGGAGAGTCAGACAGTAAATAGTCTGCGTCTCTCCATTCCTGCACTGACCAAAAACTGAGTCAAAGAATCGCCTCAAATTGAGATATTTCAGTATGCATTATAACAGGACCACAAGACATCTAGACCCATGTTTCTGATTGGGAAACAGCTTACATAGTTCAACTTCCAGCGAAGACTACTGTCTTTCTAGGAAGTCAGTTCAAAATAATGAGTTTCTCTCCACATTTGGAAGCACCCACTCTTCTTAAATGTGCTAACTCCAGCATCTGTCCTCCTATGCACTCATCCGTCTTCTCCCACTTACAGCAGCTGTTGCTAGGTGACAGTTCACGCCCGCATGATGAGCATATTAAGTTTTGTATCAAAACAATATTCAGTGTGCAATGAATCGGCAATTAAATTAGGCGCCATGGAATAGCTCTTGTTGAAATTCTATAACAGAAGTCGCTTTTGCTAGTTCAGTACTTTAATATAATTACTAAAACTTTAACTATAATGCATCATGCTACTTCATCAGGAGGATAGTAATAGAATCACACTAATGTGTTATTTAGTAATCAATTAGTCATGTTGAGCCTCAATCTTCAGGCTCATCAGTCTCGCTTTCCCCTTACATGACCCAGAAACCCATGGCTGAACTGCTCACAGTAAATATTCTGCTTTGTAACCAAAACCTAGAGGGGATTTCTAATTAGGTAAGGAAACAGCACAACACTGTGAGTAGGAGATGGGATGAAGGGGAGGATATTGGAGGAAGCGTGGAGGAGGGCGCTGATTGGGGAACGAAGAGAGGAAGGAAAAAACAGGAGAGAGGAGGGAAGAGGGGTAAGATGGAGGAAGAAGCAGCGGAAGATGACAGGAAGACTGGGGACTTATCAATTAATTATAATGCGATGGCAACTAGAGACAGTTGTAGGAATAGCATGCAGCGAAGAGGTCCTGATGATATGAGGAGAAGTAAAGCGAAAGAAACCAGAAGCTTATGAAGATCTGCACATATGGGACTGGATAGAGAAATTTACACATGGAAAGATCAACACTGAAACTGGATTGAAGGCATGATGGAGAGGAATAAAAGCCCTCAAAAAGGCCTCTTAAACACGCTCCGAGCAGGCAGAGGGGCAGCCTTCCAGCCATGTTGTGCTGACATACCTGTCTGTCAGCCTGCCAGCTCTGCATATCTCATGGATGATGTTCCAGAGCGGCCAGGCTCCGTGCCGACACATTCCAACACAGAGGCCCTTTGAGTAGGTATGAGACGCTGGTTATGTGGCTAGGGACCAGTCTGGGTCAGCCAGCACTGCAGAGCTAATACGTGCCTAGACTTTTACCACAAAGCCCCTCAGGCCCCACAGTCGATGAGCCCAGCGATTGCTGTGCCGCTTTCACTTTGGGAGCTCGGGATCTGAGAGTGAGAGTGGAGGGGCGAAGCCACGGTGCCTTGGAATGAGAAGCAAAACAAACAGACGTTTTAGCAGAGGATATGGCTGGCTGCTTCTGCATCTTGCTAGCCCCTGATGTGGTTTCAGCATCAGCAGCAACAGAGCTTCTGAGCAAAATCCTGCAGCCGCTCTCCTGTCACCCATGGCTGAAAACGTATTTTTGAACATGAAGCAGAAATCAGGGAGTTTCAAGAGGTTTTTTTCCGTTTATACTTATTTGCAATTCACACAGGTACTGTGGGCCTTCTCCATATCATACTTGCAAATGATGAATGGTGGGTTCACAGGGATGTTGGGAGGTAAACTACAAACGACCTAGCCAAGCAAATCAAAACCAAAGTTTCAGGAAATACCCCAATGAGAAAAGCATTGCAGAGTGAGCTTTGTCAAGGCAACTAAGACACTCTTTTAAAGCTATCAACTGCAGTGGCAGTGCCGTTCAAGTGACGGATAAAGATGTGTAACACATTTGACAGCACGAATTTATGTTCAACAAGGAAGCTCTGCATGGTAGAGTGAGCGGCTGCACCGAACACCTTCAGGATAATTACAGAGAGCCAAAGTCCTGCCCTCTATTTCACAAGCCTCAGCCAGATATCGCCCCCCATTCTTCCCTTTTACAATGCCTGATTTTGGATAAAGGCTATTTGAAAATAAACACTTTGAATAAAACGAGATGAGGGGATATCGAATGTATTTTAAAGCTGGTTTACATCCATGGTACAACCTCACAGGTGTTTTTACTTAACCTGAGCAGAGGTGTAATCAGCCAGGGTATCTGAAAACACCTGTGTGTGTTCAAGAACTTTGAATGTGCTGTCACAATGGAACAGAACTATAGCAAATAAACTTAAAAAAAGCAACTTCATTGTACCTTCTCTGAGAAATATCAAATTAGCCAGTTGGTCTCCATCCTTAATGCCTTTTGCCTTGTTAAAGTTCAATAATTAGTTTGAAATAAAAGTATAAAACTCACCATTGCGTGTTTTATCCACTTCCACAGGTCTGCTTTTTGAGGCTCGCTGTCCTCTAACATCACATTTCTGTGGTAAAGACTTTGGAGTCCAGAAGATATAATATGAGCCAGTTGACTGGAGACTTGTTGGGATCACTGACACCCAGCAAACTGATGGACAACATGAAGGCTACAAACAACCCATAATACAACGCTCTCTTAAAGCAACAGGCACACTTGAGATGAACCCATGGCAACACGAGAGCTCTCAAGTCATGCAAAGATGTTCTAAATAATTGAGTGTATAATCCCCTAACATGACCTCCGCTTTGTGTCTTCTCTTGATGAGCTGTCATAGAATTTGAGCACCTCCTTATGTTTTAATAAAAGTGATTATTTTGTCAGCATTCAACAACAACATACCTGCCATAACAGCTCTCAAAGCCACAAGGGAGCTTTTTTATTTGCAGATTTTTCTAATCAGTGGTAACTAGTAGTAGCTGATTTCCATTGAGCACAGACTGAAAGATTGAAAGGTATTTTTCTGAAAAGCTGAGAACGAAACTCTCAATTAAAGTGAGCAATTAAATTTAGTGGACCAGAGGCTGACACAGCAGTGTTACTGTGCAATCTGTAGCAATCTATGAAAAGGTTTTTTCTTTTCAACACATTTCAAATTCTTTTCAGCAAAGCTTCATGTCCTCCGTCCATCTGTGTATTTCTACTGCAACAATAGCAAACAGAACCTCTGAATAATTTAGAAATAGTCAAATCGCAGTGAGGCAGGTGCTGTGCACTGAATCTCTGCAATCTCAGGATCAAAGAATCTCCCATATCCAGGTCAATTTCATGATGGATTCATCAGAGTCGAGTTGATGTTTGATTGAACATCATGATCGCCGCATAATGCCTGAAACCTGAAACCTCGCTCTGCTCAGTCAGATCTCAGCTTTCTGCAGGGTGGCAATTATCATCACTGCTTTTATTTCATCATTGACGGTCATTGGATTTTTTTTTTTTTTTCTTCTGTGAGTACAACATATTTCAAAGACCCTGTGAGACTGAATGCTATTTTGGTCTTAGTGCAGGATGGTTTCAGGTGAGGCCCGGACTCAGTGTTGGTGTGATCGGCATACTGAGTGACAGACGCACCAATAAAGAGCGAGGAGACAGAGAGGGAGAGAGAAAGTGGGATGAAAAGAAAATTAATGAGAGGTTTAAAATTAAATTGCAAACAAGGGAGAAGAAAAGGCATGCAGCCAGCAATAAGAATCGCCCAGACAAATCCAACAATCCATCTTGATAGTGAGCCTGTTAGTATTGAACTCTATGAGAAAGGTTTGGTAACAACAAAATCCTGAGCAGTCACGAGAAAGAAAAACCAATTAGTTTGGTACGAAGACGCACCACTGAAGGGACCCATAAATGTTTAGTAATGGTGAGGTAACCATAAAGTAATGATGCATTCCCTAATAACTCAGCATGATGCATTACTTTATTTGAGGAGGCGCAAAAATAAAAATTATTTATGCGTAATAAGGAAGTCATGATTGATTATTCGCTATGTGCCATTTAGCAGCTGATTCTGAGCTAATTAAGGATGATTAATTAAGAAAGCGGTCAGAGGATTTAGTAATTAAAAGCTGGCTCATTAACACAGTGTCTTACAGTCTGTTCTCAAGTATCATATTGTTCTCTACATTACAGACCGTGATCGTAGACTACATTGATTCAGAGTTCTTCAGGGAGAACTTGTTAGCTCTTCATTTATTACATTGGTCTCTTCCTTGGTAATTATTCTAGATTTGGATGTTTTACTGCTGAAGATTTAGATGACAAATTGAAACTTTAAAGCAGCACCAATCAATGTTTTTATACGAACAATGGATCAAGTGACTACGTGCAAAGTGAAAGGAACCGTCGTTGTAATGAACCCACAAGTAATTATCAGCCGACTCTGCAATTCTTCTCAGAATTAGCGTCTCTCAGCTCATTGTTTGCGATTGATGGCCCACAACTGTACTGTATTGGTTCACTCTCACTGCCCTCAACAATGTTGTTTCCAGCTGCAGCAGGCAGAAGTTTTCAGCTAAGAGTGCTAAAATCCCGCTGCACATGACCTGCCCATCACCTGATGGCAGACAGACAAAGTTAGCAACTAGCTGGTGAACATAGCTGAGACAGATATTTTGTCTAGGTGTTGGAGGAGACCAAAAACAGAGCTAAGAGGAGAGTGAAAAATGGGCTTAAATTTGCCAGCTGGCCAGAAATACGACTCCAAATAAATGCTGCCAAATAGTGCTACTCTGTGTCTGCTGGATGTGTGAATAGGCAATTGACTGCTAACATGTTCATCAAGTGGATTTAAACATATTTGTATCATGTCATGTGACTATATGTTCAACATTGTCTTGGGCTGCCCAAAACACTCTTCGGTAAATGTCTATTTTGTCATTTTGTCTGTCCTTTTCCATCCCGTAACAAGGTCAGGGAAGGCTATGACAGGCCTGACGCATACAGACATTCATTCACAGTCACACTTGGCAATTTGAGAGCCACCAGCTTGTGCCAAACCTGCAGGTCTTTGGACAGTGGGAGGGAAGTGGAGCACCCAGAGGAAACCAACACAGATATATTTCCAGAAAGATGTGTTTGGTTTAGTCTGACTATTTTAGCAATACTTTGAGATTCCTTCTGCTTGAATGTCCACTGTTGTCTCTCATTTTTGTCATGGCAGTAGCTTCAGCATTATAACTCCACCATTTCACTCACCTGAACACCACCTGTCTGTACACCTGCTCCAAATTGCCTCAGCAGCTTCCCAGTACCTGCCCACAAACACCAGTCCCTTGCCAAATGATCTATTGTGCCATTGTAGCCATAACAGTCCAGCCTCTGTTCTTTTTCGCTTGCCTGCCTGCCAGTTAATAATTACTGCCTGTCTGCTCCCTTTCTGGACATGTCTGCCTTTTTCTGCTTGACACTGAACGTTAAATTTCATCTAAGGAACCTAATTTTAATCCTGCCTGCTCTGTTTGTTAGTCTCGCCTTTGAGTCGGAGCCTCCTTTGTCAGAAACATGACAATCCTGAACAGTCCTTCTGTAATGACCCCAGACATCAACTCTGCAAGACAAGGTGAACATAAAAACAGATAGAAAACTAATGTAAAATAAGATAGAGATAAAACCAACTTGATAATCATCATAAAAATAAGGATGATAAAACATGAGATGGAACATAAAGCCTACTTAATAGTAGGGATCAAATCAAGTTACAAATGGAGTACACAGAACGCATAAAATCAAGCAAAATACAACAATTTAAAATGCAAATGCAACAGTTTCAGGCCCAAAGTCACAGCTTGTTAAAGGCTTAAGTGAAAAGATAAGTTTTTAGCTTTCATTTAAAAGTATTCCTCAAGCTGGCTCCCCTGATATCTATTGGTAGTGTGTTCCAGAGCTTTTGGGTGCAATTTCTTTCAGCTGTTGCTGGAAACCTCAAAGAAACCAGCAGCAGATGATCACAGTGTTCTTCAAGGCAAGTGGTAAACAAGGGATTTCGCTTGGCTCTAGCCCATTAAAGACTTTGTGTACAAGGAGGAGGACCTTAAAATCAATTCCAAACATTACAGGAAGCCAGCGCAGAGCAGCTGCAACTTGACTAACGTGCTCTCTCTCCTCTTGGTTCTGGTTAATAGCTGAGCTGCAGAGTTTTGTATTAGCTGAAGTTTCTCAATGTTCTTTTACTGTTTTTTTTTTTGTTTTGTTTTTTTACAGTAAATAGTGCATTACAGTAATCGAGTCAGCATGAATCAGTTTGATTTGTAAATGTTTATATTTTAAATATGGGCTGCACGGTGGAGCAGCAGGTAGTGCGTGTGCCTCACAGCAAGAAGGTCACATGTTTGATTCCCTGTGTGAAGTTTGCATGTTCTTCCCGTGTATGCGTGGGTTCTCTCCAGGCACTCCGGCTTCCTCCCACAGACCAAAAACATGCTCATTAGGTTGATTGGTGACTCTAAATTGCCCCTAGGTGTGAGTGTGAGTGTGAGTGTGAGTGTGAGTGTGAGTGTGAGTGTGAATGGTTGTGTGTATGTGCCCTGCGATCGGCTGGCGACCGGTCCAGGGTGTACCCCACCTCCCGCCCGTTGACAGCCGAGATAGGCTCCGGCCCCCCCGCGACCCTGCAAGGGATAAGCGTCATAGAAAATGGATGGATGGATACTTTAAATATGTTTCTAAGGTGGAGAATTGAAGGTTTCGTCGTGGTGTTACTTGAAGCTTAAATCTGAAAATTTATCTAGAATTTGTGTTACAGCACTTATCTTTAAGGCAGTTCAGCATCACACCCTGAAAAACCATCTTTAAAGAAAAAAGTGTTCCTCTCAGGAGACGTTTATGCATTCTGCTGCATCAAGAATGCATGGGGGTCTATTGATCAAGGCCGGCCTCCACATTCATTTGTATGAAAGAGAAACCTGCCAAGTGTTTTGAACACCTTCAAGAAAAGCTTCACAGAATGTCTGCAGTTACACCAGTGATCTAATTATTTTTTAATTTACAGGGATGATTATGACATTCCTGCGGCAACCTTAATTAAATTAGCCATTTGATTAGTGATTTCACGCAGTCTAGTGTATATTCTGTTTCTGTCTCGTTAGAAAAGCCAATGAATCGACTGCTGCACCGAGTCTCATGCATATCCTCCCCAGGTGTTGTCCCCCATATTTGAAATCCAAATGGGTTTTTGCCCTTCACACCATGACAGAACCTCTGATATCCGATGGGATCACAGCACCATCCATTGGTCAACAGCACTGCTGTCATTATCGCCACAGTGTGAGTCTATGCACAGCGCGCAGTCATCCTCAACAACCGAGCAGCCTGGCAGGCCTGAAATTAGATGCAGCATCCCAGCAGGAGGCCAGGCCGGTGATCCCCAGAGGCACGTGGTCTCCTGGCTGATTGCTGCGCTGACGCACTGATGGAGAAGGTAATTAAAGGAGATGAGAGCATTAATAGTGCATGAGACAGTGTGTGTGTGCATGTGTGTGCAGAGAGCAGGAGGTTGTAATGTTGATCTAGATCTCATGTGTAACACATTATTCCTGTCTGTCAAACCACATCCAACTGTAAGAAGATACAAAAGGCCTCAGTGCCCATTAAACTCTAAAGCACACTCACACAACCTTTCATAAACCACACGTGTGAACAACAGGTCAGAGGGGTCAGCCAGAAGAACGTCTTACATTAACACCCTCCACAGCTGCTGCTTCCATGGCTACCACAAATAACCAATGAGACGCACACAGACACGCACACTTAGGATCACAGAGCACATCTGTACGATAACAAAGAGCACAAAGAGATGACACAAGCGACAAAAGGTCATAGGATGACATAAAAGTGTCATAATGTAGGGAACAATATACTGCATGTGTATGTGCAAAGGGCAGTGTTAGCAGCTAATGTCTGTGTCCAATATGTTCCATGGATTCTTCCTTCAGCAGCCTATGGCTATACTTTTCTTTGTCTGTGTGCTGTCAGAGTGTGAGCAAGAACAGACACAGGAGATTGGAAACACTGCGGACAGTGAGATTGTGAGAATGAATAAGAATGGGTGAGGGAGTGAGAAACAGAAGTGCGGCAGAGAGATAGAAAACAGCTATGAGGGTAAAAATGGTTATATATTCTTCCCCCAGTGCATAATTTGTAGGGACAGATTTTTTTCTTTTCTTTTTTTTGTGTGGTGGTGGTGGTGGTGGGGTTCAGGTGTAGCTCTGCCTGGACAAGCGAGGATAATCAGAGCACAGATGCAGAAACTCTAAGTGAACTTTGCAAAGTCTACCAGACTCATTCAGTACGAGCAGGGGCTTAGGGAGAGCCAGGGAGGCACACATTGTTGCTCCGGATTTACCATGCAAATGTTTTTAGCCATGCATGGATTAAGAACAACAAAGCCACTTTAACACCGGCAACCTCAGTTTAAAATGTTTTCACGCCTGGCAGACTCACCTCAGCTTTTAAAAAGGTACAGAAAAATAGGTGTCAGAGAGGATTACGCTGCCCTGTGTTGATCAATAAAGGAAATGCTCTGAAGTTAGATGGATAGGTTTACCTTCACTAATGAAAAGACTTCAGGTTGATATTTATTGTGTGAAAGATTGAAGCCGGAGTTGTAGTTACATATCCAAGTTCCCCTCTGCATGAACGACCTCCTCGATCATCAAAGGCAACATTTTATCTGGTGTTTTATCCAGAGGTATGATCTGGATGTTAAGCAGACCAGCTTGTCATCGCCTTCACTCACTCAGTTCTCAGGCTCAGACTCAGTTTATATATCGAGCATCATGTTCAATGCAAAGCTTCGTGATCTCCAGAGATGAAGGTGGAGCAGAACATGATGGTATTTTTCATGTTCACTTCATGCTATAAGGTGAATACAGACTCACCACTGAGCTTTAAAGAAAATCACAAATTGCCAGTCCCTCACAGAAAGCTTGCAGATGTGTTTGAAATGAACATGTGTGCATTCGTTTCAAAAGAGAGGACAGAGTGTGACGCCGCAGCAGTTGGTTGTTCATCACTCTGCACAGCAGCATCAAAAACAAATGAGATTCAGCTTTGTCAGCTTTTCCAAACTCTTGTTTCTTTTCCTGCTGCTTCACATTACAGAAACATTGTGAGTGTGGACTCTTCATCTTTCAAATGTTTTGGGTTGACCAGACCATCTTTATTTAATATGATCATTCATCAGATCATGATGGTGTTCAGTCCAATGAGCATGAAGGTCACTGCTAAAATGCCCGTTTGGGCCACACAAGCAACATACCTCGAGGGACGGCAATGTCTGTCTGTGCGCTGGTCCACCACTTTGGTCCAGACTGAAATATCTCTTAAACTGCTGGGATGGATCAGCAGGAAATGTTGCATAAACATTCAAGGTTCATTGACGATGTCAACAAGCTCTTGTGGATTTTTACTTGCCCAGTACTTAAATCTATGACCAAATACCTGCAGAACTAACGACACATGAGCCTGGACATTCCCACCTGCCTCAGCTATGCTGCGTGTTTGGTGTTTATTAGCAAATGTTAGCATGCTAAACAAAGATGGCACCAAACATTTTACCTGCTAAACATCTACATGTTAGCTTTGTCACCGTGAGCATGTTAGCACGCTGAAGTTCTGCTCAAGGCTCTGTGTAGCCTCACAGAGCTGCTGTCATCTTGACTGCATATTTTCAGAATACCTGGAGGGCTCTGGCTTGGTAGAGATCACAGGCAAATTGTTAGTCTACAAAATAATATTCAATGGAGTACAGATATCCATGGAAAAGTCCACTCTCAGATGTTGCTGTTAGCTGATGATAGATTGAAGCTGGTGTCAGTTTTTGGGCTAATATCTATATTAAAAGAAAACTAAAACCAGCACATTTGCCACACTTTTGTTTCTCATTATACTGGATAAACATGCTTATGATGCCAATAAAGTGTGTTCAGAACAGTCAACAAACTGGAAATAACAAGTTTCGCACCATGTTTGATGACAGTCTTCTCCTCAACCATCCACAGCGCTTCAATTTTTGGTGTAAAGTAAACACTATTTCAATTATCTCTCACTGCTGCAGAGGATGACAGTGTACAGGGAGTACCGCATGCCACAGATGCTCAGTTTATTATAGGTTGTACTTGACTTTTTTCCCACTTTCCCTAAAATTGCTTGTCGACATTTCTTAGAATGACTTTCAATAACTTGTAGGGAAAAAAATGTTGAATTTAGCTGTGAGTTATGCTGGAGAGAAGTAGGGATATAGACAGTTATAGCAATAATACAATGAGAGCCAGATAGTGACAGCTTCTTTCCAATAAAGAAAAGTGAGACTTGTTTTACTCAAACACTGCATGTCTTCACAATTGCATCATGGTCCATTAGAGGTGCTGCTGCAGGAGGAGAAACTGGCATCTCTGCTTCTATTATGATATATTATATACAGTCTGTGGCTGTGATAGATTTCTCTCTGTATGATTGTTGACTGATGTTGAGTGTAAAAAGAAAATGTGTTTAAATAACCCTTAAACTTTATGATTATGTAGCTTTAGATGACTGCAAATGCTTTTCCGTCAGTATTATGGCTGCAAATAAAATGTCTCGCTTTCAAAATCAAGTTAAAACACAATAAAAAATGCATGGACAACAGTTTTGTTTTCTAACACCATTAAAGGCGCATTTTCCCATAAGCACACATTTTCATTTGTTCTGCTATTTCCTGCTCATGAACTGTGTTTGTGCTCAACCAGTTCAACATCCAGGTGGTTTTTTAAGAAGTTCTCCAGTCTAAAATGTGATGCTACCACGTCTTAAGAATATGAATGACTAGGTGCAATACATAAATCTATACAAATCAGCCTCTGTATGATTTTATGAATTGAGGAGATTCATGATTTTGCCTCTCGGCACCTGTGTATTAAAATGTTGAATCTTTGTGTAGCCTCGAGGAAAGACAGTCATGTTTACAAATTTGAATTATAGCTGCTCAAGGTTATAAAATAAACATGAATCACTCTTATGTATAATGATCTGTGCTTTAATTTTGACGGTGGAGGAGCGCTCTCCAGCAAATATTGAATTTCAAATTTCCTCATAATGTGCTCCTGACGATTCAGTGAATGCTGCTATACAATGGTGAACTGGGGAGTATAACATGCCTAGAGGGTGTTTTATCATCTCTTCACTCCACGTAGTCTCTGGAGAACACACCAATCTTTCACTGTGTTGTGCTGTCATTGTACAATGTGCACAGAAACAAGTTTGGGCTAATTAAAAAAAAAACTACTTTTTTACTGTATTTCTTCTACACCTGGAAGAGATTTGGATTTTGATGATGAACGAAAAGAGATAAAAGCTGCTTCCAGGTCCAGAACCTTTATTTCAACTCACAAATACACTGAGGTAGAGACCTCACTTACAGAAAATACTGTAAATACACTATACTACAAATACCTTACTGTAGAATAAGAATAAGTTCCAGTGTTGTCATGAAGCTGGAAATTGTAATCAGTGTGGCTAAAAGCACAATGCTACACTTGGGAGATAGAGGCCTGAAAGTTTGCCTCGCTCTAAACTGTTAACACTCTCACAGGGAATTAACTGCTTGTGTGCAAGTGTCATCGGCTTAAAGGAAAATCCAAAATCCAAAACAGGGTCCTGAAAGAGAAAAGTTTCTTTGAGTAAAAGCTCTTAGCAGGTTAGTTCAGTTTAGAGCGTTGAGGAAATCCTAAGCAGTCCAGCAGCGAAGCCATTCAGGCAAAATAACATGCAAGGGAGACAAAACACTCCCAGATCGATGCTTTGCTTTGTTAAAAGCGTAACCACAAACTGTTCCTCACCCTCGAGAGCTAAACTGTTTTGATTTAATTTCAGAACTCTGAAAAAGTTTCACACTTCCTTTCTTCCTCATTTCCTCCTCTTCCGCATCTCAGGAGTATCGCCGTCGTCCACCAACAAGGGATACGTTTACCTATATCTCCATCCTATTATGTTAAGAGGTTTCACATAAACACATTGGCAGCTATTCACTGTATTAATTCAGTGTAATCCTGTATTTTCCATTCATCCATCTTCAATATCTTTGCTGTTCTGCTGTTAAGGTGGCAGTTGTTCCAATTCTGCAACCTAACGTTGCTTGTTGCACCCGTCGTTGTGTCCGTAGCTCTTTTTATTACCGTTGGTCATTTGTGATTAACTGAGCTGAGTGTGTTCTCTCTTCTGGTTAGCTGTAGTGAGGTTATTTTTATAACTGATCATCAGTTACAAGCCAAAAGTTAATCAATTCGATGCTTTGAAGGCAGCAATTGCATTGCCAGTGAATATTAGGTTAGGAAATACAACATTTGCCCAACACACTGTGAAGACTTGTTCATGTGTGTAAACATAAAATTAATAAACACATAAAAAGTGTCCTCATAGCTGTTTACAACTCATTATGGTGTGCCACACACAACATATTAAGTGTTCACAGACTGATTAAAAATGCTAAATAGCAGGTTAAAGTGTGAACTAAAAGCTTTAACAGCTGATATCAATCAAAAGCAAGTATCAAAAAAGGAAAACCTTAATGGTTTGAGCTCCCAGGCTCGTGATAATGACTGCCGCTCATTTCCTTTACACATTTTACATTGAAAGGATTCAGCTAATCTACTCCCTCTGTAGTGGTGCAGAGTGCTGGAGTTTCCCGGGAGTGTAGTATTCACAACTCTGGCTCCACTCTATGTGATCACCTCACATCTGTAGCCCGCATGTATTCGAGTTTCCCTGACCACGGTGGACTTACTGCTGCTGTTTTCTCAGCTGTGTGGAAGAATAACCTAACCGCTCTCTGGATTAGGAGGACGGCTTGAAATTCTGCTTCATTACACCTCCTCCCCATAGTGCCCAGGCTCTCGAGGGCTCTTAAGTCAAACCCTGCAAAGCACCGTTTAGCCACCTTCCCTATGATGCTGAATATTTTACTTGAAGAGGATCTTGGCGTGTTCTCCCCAGTGTGTCTCTGTGTACTTCCCCAGGCGCTACAGCCTTACAGGGCAACCTGCCACAGGAAAGGATTAATATTAATTCCTCCCAAATTACTCAGAGATTCAATTATGCAAGATAATGCAAATACCGAGTCTTTTCACTTCCTACAGACACACAAAAGACAAAAAATAAAATAAAAAATCTGCCAATTGGAGCAGCATTGTCTGACACAGCTATTTTGTCTTTCCTCGTTAAGTGTCCCTTTAGTGAGCAGGCTTTCTCTCTGCATTATCTGGGTGTAAGGGTAATGACATCAGGGAGATATTGCCACTGCTAATGCGTAATACAACCAAAACTTTGCCATCAAATGCAGCTTCAGCATCAAAAGCCCTTTTCACCTCGTCTAGTGCTGCATTGAAAGTTTTGCCCAGCTGAACTCCAGCCTCCAGGGAAGTATCACAGGGGCCATTAGATCAGAAAAAACAGGTCTTCAAACTCTTTTAAAGAGGCTTGTGCTGCTGGTGTTTTGGTTTGCTTTTCTGAAGCCACGGGGGTCTCTGATAGTTGGGCTGGCATGCCCTCAAATGCTTCGTACTGGCAGTTAATCACTTGGATCTCCAGCAACAAAACCAGCCAGTCCAAGTGGGAAAAATATATGTAAGAGAGACGAAAGAACATGGCAGAGAAAAGTGGTGGAGAGACAGATAGACGGACTGAGAGAGAGACTGGAGGGGTAAGGAAAGGGGGAGAAAGTAATGGTGTGAAACATGGCTACTGCAAACAGATTTTCTCCATCAGATGTGAGTTTTATCAATTTATAGAGTTCAAATATAAAAACTAAAACCATTTTATTGGTACAGATTGTAGCAGTAAGCCGCACAGGCAACAGCAAAAACCTGTTGGCCATGCTGTTGGTGTTGAACTGGGCCCTCGCTTGACAGAAGTTCCTCCAACAAGCAGGAAAAACAACAGACAGTCCCTCTGTCTCTCTGCTATCTCACACAAATTCAGAGGTAGCTGAAATGATTTCACACCAGCTAAGCTGATGGAATGATTACTGTCACGCTGGACATTACATTAGCTTAGGTTAGCTCTCTAGTAGCTATGAACACGTCACCTGTCTGTCACAGTATGCAACACAGTTTCTTGGAAGAAAAAAGGTCGGAAAAAAGACATTTACAAAAGAGGACTGTTATATAATACAAATAGATATTTTAAATAAATTTCCTGACCTGCTTGTAACAAAACTAACAAGCTTCTTCATCCCACATTAGCAAATAATCTAATTAGCTTGTCGTCTGTCAGCTTGTAGACATATCTATACCTTTAGCAACCAAGCTAATGAGGTTGTGAGCTTATTTGACCCACATTAGCAATGAAGCTAATTAGCTTGTTAGCTAACTGTCAGCTTGTGAACATATTTGTACCATTAGCAACTAAGCTAATGAGGTTATAAACGCCCCTTGTCTGGTGTTTAGCAACTAAGCTAATGAGCTTGTGAGTCTTTATCAAATGAAACTGGTGTATAATCCTGAGAAGAAAATGTCAGGGGAGATTCAAGGGAGGAAAGCTGTTGTGACTGACTAGCGTGAGAATGATCCAGGCTGGCTAGTATATTAGCCGTTAGCTCTCCAGCTACACTAGTTCATTAACTAGCCTTGTGAATTGTTGCTATATCGCCAAGCTTTGAGAACCAAATATTGCACAAAGACAGATGGATGAATTTTGCTTTACCACTTTCTGGTGTGACTATAGGCCTCATCACTTGAACATCTCTGCCTGCTCTTGCTGTCAGTTGCATTTTAGTAAGTGTGGTATCCAGTGTTTTTGGAGTTAGATGCATAGGGACTAAAGGGACTAAAGGTCAGGATATATTGGCCTCTGCATTGATTTTTACCACTCCTTTGAAAAAAATGTCTCCTGTGATTCCCTCAACTTTATAGAAGAGCTATTCCATATCACCGGAGCACCCCTTTAAAATGTTAGCCCCAGCAGACAAAAATAATCTTCCACTGAAGAAATCCTGGAACTGTGCTCTACCCTATTATCTACTATCGCCTGCGAAAATAAATGTGCTTCAGTTAAACATGGCAGGATAAACTCTAAGTGCATGGGTGGGGATCTAAGATACCTCTAAGATAATGATATCTAAGATAAGATACTCTGAAACTGCCTGATTCAAGTCGGAGCGGCCAGGGCTCTTTGTTGCATGCCATCAAGCTCTTTCACTATGTTTCCTTTAAGTCTGCAGGATCAGCCTACAAAAAAAGGCAAAAACGTTGGCGTTGACAGTGTGCAAACGTTGTATGCATAGCTTGGCTGGCTCTAACTTTGCAGTAGTTAACAATCATAGTGTATACAGTGAGATAAATCTTTACATGTCTCCATAATTGCTATTATTATATTCCTTATATTCCTTTCTCTTGATCTTATGATCTGGGCCAACGCGCACACAGATGCTGTGAATGAGCAAGTGTCCCTGAGTTTTAGTCTTACAACCCAACGCACATCTCCTTTTACAGCAATCCTTCAAAGACGCAGCCCTGTAAAGAAAAAGGAAATTTAAAACATCAGAGATAAGTTCTTTTCCGGTGGCTAATTTGTGAATGTCTGAGGGTGTTTGGCCGTGATGCGGGGATTTCCTCATGAATGTATGCCGTAAATGTGTTTATGCAGGATCAGACATGTCTGTGATTTACGCACTGACATGAAACGTTTTGCAGCTGACCAAAGAGCTTCAGCTGAAGGAGCTTGCAATGATGTCCGTCTCAAATTAACAACATAGACACGCACACACTGCTTCAAGGCCTAATGCACGCACACACAGATGGACAGATATAAGCAGACACATGAAAACAGCAACCCAGCCACACAACACTCATGAGCCTCCACCCTCCCACCACAGACAGAAAGGCTGACTGAGCCTGGAGGTGGAGAATAGCAAAGGGCAGAAGTAGTGTGGGGTAGTAATACTACCACTCTGCTCTGCTCCTCATCTGGCTCGCCTGTGGACAAAGCCCATCCGTTAGAGTGCAGGTCACGCACATCCAGGAATACAGATGGGCTGGTGAGTCTTTCCGCCCTGCCACTCAATGATTTAAGGGGTGAGATTAAACAAGAGGAGCTACCTGCACATGTATGAGCAGAGAGGGACGTGAACTAGCTTTGTTTTGTTAGGATGGGAGTGTATTTACGGCAGTGTGTTTACACATTTGACGCTGTGCACATGTACCTACTGTTGTGCCTTTTTTTTTGCAAGCAGTTTGCAGGCTTGTGTGTATTTTTTATACGCCTGACTGACTGTGTGCATACCTGCAAATGTGTGTGTGTGTGTGTGTGTAAACAAGACAAGTGAAAGCATCCATTTAGGCAGCACAGCAAAGTGTGCTGTGGCAGCAGAATGGGGCAGCAGCGGTGGACGAACTGTTTGAATAAATCCTTTGTAGTAAAAGCAAAATAATCTAAGGCTTGCAGTGTGGTCAAGAGCAAAGTTCCTCATGCCGTTGACAGTGTGATGCTCACAGTTGGCTCTCGGTTCCTCTGTAGTTTCAAGATAATATGCTCAGTTCAGCTTCAGTGTTTACCCTCTGACTTAATCTGTCTTGACGTACAAATTGAAGAGCAGGAGTTAGAGGGAAAGCAGTTGTTCTTGGTTTAACAGCAGCAGTGGAAAGTACAAAGAGTTACTTGTGCTGGAATACAACTATCTCCTAATGCTGCTTTGTATATAAATATATATATATGTATGTATTTTTTATATTTATTGCTTGACTACATTTCAGAGGAGAATATTGCACTTTTTACCCCACTACATTTGACAGATTTGACAGCTGTATTAAAAAATGTTAGAAATGTGCCAACAGAATACACAGCTTATTAGCTCCACCCTGACCTGCTACAATATTAAAATACTGCTCATGTGTTAATGCATAAGTAATGATAAGACTGTAACGCTGTAAGAGGACAATCTGCATAGTGAGTGCTTCTACTTTCGATACTTGATACAAGTGCACTATTCCCCCTTGTTTGAACAACATTTGCAAAGTACAGCCACAGCGTCCTGGTTGTTTAGAAAATTGCCTTTTTAAAAAAACATATTTGTGAGTACTTTTTAAATATATATATGTCCTCAATAGGAACCACTGGGTTCATGCAGCATTTATGTCATATATCAGTCATCATAATTATGAGTTTTGAATTGTAGATAGCGTCTCACGCCAAGCGGTGGTTCTGCCTGAGACTCTTTTCTGAAAGCTCCAATATCTGAGTTGGATTGAAAACCAAGCAAACATCTCACACCAGCCAAAGTGCCTTGTTCAACGTAATTAAACCCAAATTTAGTGGATATAGTGTTAACACACACTATCTTTATCTCTCACATGAGCAACCCTGCAGTCACAGAACTGTCCTGACCTCTGAGAGTTGAACACTCGCATGTCATTGACATGGGAGCCCATCTTTCCCGTCCATCTGACATGACACGAACGCAGCATGAGAGCAAAACAAAGAAAAGTCTGAAAGTACTGAGACACTTTTGGCTTTTTCTGGGAGTTTTTGTGAACATTTGCTGACGATGCTTGTGTACATTTTCCATAGCAAAGGAGTATTTATAGTGAAGAAACAGGTGCAGTGCTGTTTAAAAACCTGCTTCTCTCTACACCTAAACCCTCCAGTTCATCTTCTAACAGAGGCGGGAAGAATGAGGTGAACCCTTGAAGAATTACATCTGTTAAACACACATAAGAGATGCTGTGATATGAATAAAACTTTGCTGAAAGCAAAAAGCCAGGAGGAGTCCTTTTTTTTTTTTTTTTTTTTTAGAAATCCCACATAACTGTCATCAAAAGCACCCAGAGCTCTACAGATGTCAGAGATGAATGGCTCCGCACGCTCTCTTCTCCTTTCATGACTTGGCACATGCAGGCAGTAAAATGCCTCCATCGTGTGACAGCTTGATTTAAATTTACTGAACAAGGGTGTTGACGGTCAGCGAAGTAACTGCCCAGCCTCTTCCACTGCTCTCTGGGGCATGTGTGTGTGTCTGCTTCAGTGAGATGAGGGCATTTATCTCTCCAAAGACAGCAGAGTTCTTACGGCTTGAGGGGGAATCAGTAGGCAACACCACTGATGAGAAGATACTTGTGTGTGCGCCAGTGCACAGAAACATGTGTGGGTGTGCGCACTTCACTTCAGCTGTTCAGGCTCTGCGGTCAGAGGCTGAGTACTCACACCACCTAGTGGCACTCTGGCCTCGTCTGCCTTCAGAGGAAACAGCAGGAAGATGAAAAGACAAACAAAACAATATGTACACCTGTAGACTAATCTCCCATTCAATCTTTCTATTCACAGCAACGCCAGGCGTGACATAAAACATCAAATGGAGTCACACGGTGTTAAATAGATCATTTTTGCTGGGGTGGATCTCATATAAACAGCGCCGCGGGAAGCAAGAAGACAACAGGTTATGAAAAAGTAAAACAGCGTGAGCACAGGGGAGAGGCGAGGATGAAGTGACAAATGAGTCGAGCCAGGGGGAAATGTGGACAGGCGCGCGGGGAGATGAAGGGATGAATGCTGGGGGAGGCTGGTGAATTCAGCGGCTGTTCTCCCCTTTAGGCTGTGCAGCTTCACTGAGGGGCTTTTGACTGACAGGTGAGAAACGTTAATCCCCTGTGCTCTGCATCCTTTCCTCCCTCATTCTCCCCTCTGCCCTCTCTCTGAGCGGAGGACATCCTATCAATCTTGTTAACATATCGGAAATGCTGCGTTTTTCCTCCTTCTGTTTGCTCTCATCCACTTCCTCGCCACTGTTCATCACAGGGGGAGTGCTCGCTTGCTCTCCGCCTTTGACTTGGTACAACTGAAGAGCCGTCATGTATAATGTATAGAGGTGGATGAAAGGCAGAGATGTCTGTCATTTACATACAGAATTCCTCCTCTTTAGCATTTAAGTCTGCACGACCTCCCAGCGTAATCACATATTTGCATGTTGTGCAACGGGACATAGACATAAATACGTGGTACTGCGCTGTTTACCTAAGGTGTTATCCTGTCTTTCAGATTTGAAGCCTGCATTTGTCCCCGCTTGTTGTATCACGGTTGACACAGCTGTCGCCTGTGCGAAATCAGCGTTGCCAGATAGTATTTCACAGCATCGCCCAGGCTCCCCGAGCTATTTGTAAGTTTGACTCTCGGCTCGCAACTGCAACAAGAATCTTTTGTTTCCATTATGCAGCAGTCAGTCAAGCTGAGGGGCCGCGTCCACAAACTGTCACCGCTGAGTGCTGTTAAGTATACCGACCACTCTTTGGACTTGCACTCCATCCCAGGCAGTTTGTCAGGGAGACAGACATCTCTCACCACGCACGCACGCACGCACGCACGCACGCACGCACGCACGCACGCACGCACGCACGCACACACGCACGCACACACACACACACACAGAGCTTCGTAGGGTTACAGACACAGACAGGCCAGAATACAGAGTTAAGCATTCTGAGGCTGATGCACACATGAATTCCAAAAGGAAACTAAACATCACTTCTGTTTGGTAAAGTGTTTCCCTCCCGTAGCTCTGAATGCATGAAAAGGTTCAACTTTCAAGTCTGGAAATGAAAGAAAACACGGAGGGAGTGTACTGAAAGTAGCAACTTTTTTTTTTTCCTTTTTGAGATACAACTATTTACATGTAACCAAAGACAATGTCCTTGAAACGGGTACAAACATTTTTTTTTTCCTCTTCCTGCGATTTTTGTTTTTCCAAATGACAACTCAGAAATATTGTATAAAATAAAAATATCAGCTTCAGGGAAAAAAGTAGTCTAAGCATTTTAAATGTCCATTAACCGCTATGTACAGGAGTATTTACATTCTAAAATTCCATTCAGACCAGAATTTTGCAAAGTAATTAACAGTAAACACAGTTGCAGTCATGTTCACTGCAGCCCTACAAACCAGATAAAACTAATCTGCTTATACAGGTATGGCTGTCATTCAAATCAGTGATCGTACATGTGAGCAGTACAAGGCGGAGGCAAAGGTTCATGTGCATCATTACAGGTAAAATGACACCACAAAAGAATAAATAAATGGGAGCTTAATGCATGATGCCCAATGCAGAAACATCATCATACGATGAGTAAAAACATGAAGCTACATGTGGCTGGACACACAGACGCAACGTGATCAGGAAATCCCCCCACGTTGATTAAAAGGGGCATAAAAATCTGAATTCCTATTTCATTAAATGCATCTTTTTGTTTTGATGACGAATTGTTGCGCAAGTTTAAGCCGAAACCATAATTAAAAGCAAAATCTGTCAGGTACACGTATTATGTCGAGCCACTGAGCTCTGTCACATGGGATGTATTTGAGTGAAACACGATGAGAAACTTTAGACACAAATGACATCTCGCTAGATGAACACTTTGCATTTACAAAGGAGGAGAAGGCGTTAAATTAAATACATTTTTTCAAAAATGAACTTCATTACAAATTGAAAAGGAAGCACAAACATCCATTTTTTGAGTAATCCATCACGTCTGTTATACCTGTGAGGTTAAATGCATAATGTCACTTTTGAATTAATTGATTTTAAATAATATAGACAAACTAAAATATGACCAAAATGATAATGGGTCAAAAGGAAATTCAAAATTCACAACAGTGTAATTTCCAAGTGCCATTATCGATCGTCACGATGTCCGCATGTCACGCGATGTCTTTAAAAAGGAATTCAGAATTTGGGTTTAAAAAATGCCCTTGAGGAAAAAAGAAAAAAAACTAAAAACACGAAAAGGTCTACGCAGCTTGCTAACTTGCAGTTTGCTAAATTAACGGGCACAATGAGAACATAAAAATCAAAGCTTAAAAATACTCGATCCCTTAAACATTCAAGCCAACTGCAAACACGTAAGTAGATGGATGTATGCATTCAGAATTCATTCCACACAAGTTTACAGATTGAGACATCATTCTAACATCCACAAAAATGATTGCTTTTTCATGCTGATCAATGACTTCACCCTTGGCTTTGATGTGGATAAGCAGAGATTAAAATGAAACGACCCATAAAATTTGATTCAGAGGTTTACGCTCCAGCTAAGCGGCCGGGAATGGAGACCGCAGCGGACGGGAGATTCTACCACGGTCAAACCTTTTGGGACGTTTCAAGAAGAGATCTGCTTTCAGTTCGATGAAACCTGCGCCGAACCTCTGCCCGACTCCCCGTAACCTGAGGAGGCATCTCGATCGGGCTCTGAATGTGGCGTTAGTTGAGTGGAACTGAAGGAACTGCATGTCCGTCAGCTAGCAGGGCTTTGGTTCAGGATGTGCTCCAGAAAGGGAGTGAAACTTTTCTATTTGTGTGCTCACACACACACACACCAACACACTCACATCAGCGTACACCCTTATCTGTGAAATTCAGTGATCACAGCATCGGGCGATCTGGTGAAACAAGGGAATGCTGCCGACTCTCCAATGACCCCTTGCAGCTCCTGTCAGGTGGGGGGCACCAGAATAGCTTGGGATCCCTTTAATGTGCAGAGTGTGAGTTCGCCGTCTGGCTGTCTGTTAACAGTGCTCCAGGTAGTCGATGACCCGCGAGATGGACTTCTGTCCTGTGGTGCCCATTGCACACTGTGTGTGGAGACGGAATGAGAAAAACAAGAGTGTGAGGATGCCAACATGTACAAGAGTACAGTCTCGAGGCACGGACAGCGGGCGTTTCTGCGGATGTTTGAGCTTCTGTTCACTTGAAAAGGAAATTTCTGAAACAGATGGTTTCAGTCTTCAGTGGCACAATGAGTCACATTCAAAGCTGCCGCAAAATGCACATCTGTGACTGCTTGGATACACAAGAATCACATTTAATTGATAATTTATTGATCACAGAATAGTATTTTGTCACACTCCCACTAGAGACTGAGTGAGCGGCAATCAGAGAGCCTCTTCAGACACTGGTTTACAGCTGTTTACAGTATGGATTCCTCAATCTTCACGTTAGGGACGGGCGATCATTTCTATTTTCATATCGTCCAATTGTAGTGACTTGATATCGCTGACAGTAGGAGGAGGTGGGGGGCTTACGTCACAGCACGCCTTGTGTTTCAAGTCTTGTTTGTGCATCAATATCACAGCATCATGTTCAGTTTAATCTTCAATATAACAATCCAAATCATATCTGTAACGTCTATTACTCGCCTGGAGTGCAGAGCAAAGTTTTGGAGGGAACATCCGTGAAAAGAGACGGCAGACTGGTCTGTGATTTAACATTCAGTCATCCCTCTGGTCTGATTAACAGCACTCAGCAGGCAAGCATGTCGCTCCACCAGAAACTTCTCTAAATGCACAGCAGGCTGCAGATGTTGGAGATAACTTTGATAAAATCTTAGTACTGATGTGTGTTAGTTACACTCGCTTTAACATCAGCGCAGGAAAACCAAACGTCGATTATCCCCTCAACTGATGCCACATGATTCAATCGGCAATTGGCACAAGCCTAATCTGCGTTCCGTTTTTATCCGAATTCAAGGATTTCCTAACAAGGGAGCTGAATGAAGGTGCGGAGCGAGTACAAAAAGTGCAATTATACTGAAATTAAACAGAAATCTGCAGTCAGGAGTTATTTGATCCAGGCCATAACACTGCACAAAGATGGGGCTTTTGCTCTGTGGGTCCAATTAAAGGGCTTTTTGTAACTTCAATGCAATTCGCCTCAAGCTACGGATCACATCAGCATTTTTAGGTGTTTACAAAAAACATTAATTCAGTCAATACTCTCAGCATTTCATCCCGTGAAAATGATGGCTCATCTTTTAAGAAGAAAATCAACTGGATTTGTCACTACAGTATCGCACCACAGTTTAATTTTGCTGTAAATGTCTTGTTTCTTTCATCATCACGGTGACAGAAGGTGCTTGTCGACGGTCATACTCACAGTGAGGTTCATGAAACTCAAGAACTTCTTCAGCATTTCTGTCATGATGGAGAAATCCCCTTTAGGTAGATGCTCTCTCACAGTAGTCACATTTATCTGAGAGGGACAGAAACATGGGTGAGCAACGACATGAGTATCTGCGAGTGGGGAAAAATCTCCCATCATACTGTGCATGTGTGTGTCTGCGTTTCTCACCTGGCTGCCCTGGCACAGGCAGCCCAACAGCAGAGCAGTGTAGGACGCAACAATGCTGTCCTCCATATGCTTGCCTGCATGCTGCAGAGCTACAGTAACCACAAGGGAGACAGAAAAAGATTCACAATTACAGATACACTGTCTCAAACTCTCATAGCAGGAACTGTTGAACGGATCCATTTTGGCTGGAAACCTCCCTGTGAGAAAGACTTTGTAGCTGTAATTCACTGCTCGATTACCACCAGACTGCACTGTGGCTGAAACATTCAGTGACGGTCCCTAACAGTGCCAATAAGTCCTAATTGTTTTACTGCTTATTGGAGACAAAGGAACAGTTAAAAAAAAAAAAAAAGGCGTTTTGCTTTTTGGACTAGATTCAACCACCTGAACAACACAGCTACACAGTGCTGCATGAACTGTTTAAAAAGTGAATTCATCCTTTTATCACAGGTACATAAAAATAAGGCCAATCTTTAGGGAAATGAGCGAGGTCATTCTGCGTGAAAAATTACAATGAAGTGATTATCAAAGCAGTTGCAAATTTAATTCCCTTCCATCACTAATCATCTAGTCGTTTCAGCTCTAGCGGGTACGCGCAGTACAGACTCAGTTCAAAGGCTTTGATATCCAGTGGGATAATGCAGTTTTGAGGACCCAAAAGTTGAACAAGAAACCAGACCCTGAACTTCCAAATGCAAAAAATAAGTGCTCCTTGCTACAAGCTTAATTAGTTGAGGAGCAAGGAAGGTAATGAAGTTGTCATACAGTTATCAGTACTGCAGCGTTTACCACATTTATCAGGATTATGATTTTAGCCAAAGCTAAAAAAAGAGCTCCTCTTAAATGCAACAAACACAACTTCAAATACACACAAAAATCTACCTTTATTTAGGTCCAACTCTTCATCCTCCTCCTCCTTCTTTTCATTGTCTTTCTTCTCAGCTTGGCTGTCATTGGTTTCGGCTGCCACCCACTGGATCTCTCCTGATGTCTCCTGCCACTCCCCGCTTTGGTCCAGTGCCGGCTTGGGCGCCTCGCTGATGAGGTCGTCAGTTTTAGCCTCAGCCAGGATGGCGGCGCGCTCCCTCTCCAGGAAGAGCTGGGATTTCGAAAGAAATAAACAGTTGTGAACTCCAAACACAACAAGATTTTTAATAATTCAAAGGGAATTAAAAAAATTGCAGCTAAGCATGACAGTCAAGGTATTTCTGCATGGCAAGGTCAGAAAGCAACTGGGTATACCTAAACCTCTGAAATAAGCCGTTAAGTCTTGAAGGTTACAGGTAATTTTAAAGTTAATCACTGATTTATTCTCAAAGGTTCTTTTCAGGCTTCCAGAAAACTTTGCACTAATGAGTCAGTTGGGCAAAGAGTTTGGTTAAAGTAATATCAATAATAAAGCAACACATAAATAAAAAGACATTTTTATCTTTAAATTCAAACCCACAAAAGAGTGTGCATGAGTCTTATTACTCAGTGTTAAAAGCGTCAAATGTGAGCAACTTCACACTTATTTACTCAAGATGCACTGAAGGGCACAGCTTATGGTTGTGTGGCAAGGAACGAAGCACCGAGGGGAAATTTGAATGATGATACAGCAGTATAGCATCATCCATATTCATGAAAATACCAGAGTGATGTTTCATCTATCACCCTGAGAAAACAGGTGTATCACGAGTGCACCTGTTCATACAATACAAAGTGTTCTTTGAACAGTAAAAACAAAGATGTTTGTCCCTCATGACTGCTCACCACTAACTGTTTCTGCTCACATCCTCACTTCAAACTTCCCTGGAGCCAAGACAACCACCCCCAACAATGACGGCTGAAATATTTATTAATGAGTCCTGGCACGGTTCCTACCTTCACCAGGGCAGCCAAAGCACCGGAGGACTTGGGCTTGTCAGCCCCGTCTCCCTGAGTCTCAGCTGTGCTCGGCGGTGCTGACGCTGACGTTGCAGCCGTGTCAGATTGTGTTGGGTCAGCAGGCTGCATCAGGCTGTCTTCCAGACAGGTGTCATCAACGCTGTACTCCATGTCCACCAGGCAGTGGCGGTTTCTGGAGCTGTACTCCACAAGGTTAATTAGTAGACCAAGACCCTGGTAAACAGAGCACACAAAAGAAACACATGTTCAGTCAGACACAAAGCAAATACAGGTTGGTGGAATATCTTCGTAATAATTAAGTGGTGTTGTTTTGTTTTGTTCAAGTGCTCCCTACCAGCACTCGCACGTCAAAGCGCTGCTCCTGGGGGATGTAGCGAGGAACTCGAAGGACGCAGTTCAGAGCGGTTACTATCAGCTGCTCCTGCTCACCTGTCTTAGTGCTGCCCCACTCTGCAGACAGAAATAACATCATTAACCTCCGTTAAGCAACCATATGGCTGAAGTTCATATGAGCAAATTAATAGAAATATTCCAATACTGATACTATACATCACAACATTGCAAATGTACATAAAATCACATAGAAAATAACCCTGACTGTGCTTCATTGTTATGAATTAGATCAGACAAACAATAAACCATAATACTGAATTATTGCCAACCTCTTAATACGTGGAAATGCCAGATTAAAGCATTAACAAAGGTAAAAGAAAAGCAAACGCAAAAACGTTGTAAATGAGAGTACCATTGTCATGGGTGAGGTTGAGCAGCACTCCTATGACAGCCCTCATGCAGTCCTCCACCGCCTTGCCCACGTTACTGAAGCTGCAGTGGGGCAGCGCTGCACCCGACAATGACAGGGAGCTGTTGTTTAAAGCCCTGCTGTACCGCTGGATCATGTCCTCGCAGTACCGCAGAGCTCTGATGAAAGAAAGACGGAGGAAAAACATACTGATGAGAGAAAGTGAAGAGCAAAGCGAAATTTTAGAAATGAGACATTTTCTAAGAAAATAAGCTCAAGGGTGTAGAAGAGGAGGAAAAAACCAATGAGGAGCAGGAGATTTAAAAACACAGATACTGTGTGTGCACAAGACAGAAATATTACTGCAGGCATACAAATCTTTATTGGCTAAGATGTTGACAATTATGGTAAACAGCGAGCTAGTTACATTACTGTGTATTACTTTCAGGTCTGTGCTCTCTTAATTATTCTTTTGTTTAAACAAGGTGAAGATGTAAATTAAACGCCCGTAAAAAACCCTGAGGACACTCTTTAATATGATTGGTACCACGCCGTTACAAGTACAAAGGTAAACTGAATGAATTGTTGTTATAATCGTCAGCGCCTCAGCGTGTGTGCATCAGTCAATAACAGCTCCAAGCTGGATCTGACGCTCACCTGGCAGAGGACACAATGAGTTGCGACTCTTTGTAGGCAATCAAGTAACCCTGGTTTTCTGGGTTCTGCACTGTCACCTGTTGGCAGAAGATGAAAGAGACATAAAAATCGATGGAGGGTAAAGTACACTGAAAGGTTCAAAAACTCATCAAGACACAGAAAAAGAGGGGAGACAGTGACATTTTAAGTCAGACCGTTGCTGCAGTGCTTTAAACAAAGCCTTTCATCAGGTAACAATAAAGGTTAGCAACCGACTCACAGCGCTCACTGAACAACTCTTGTCCTTGAGAGTCACTTGTGCGACTTTGGTGAAAGAGAGAACCCGACTCGACAGAGAACAGTACTTACACTTTCAAGCACCCTCAGACACCTCTCAGCCCCCCATAAAGACGCTACGAGGTTCTCCTTGTCGTCCTCTTGGCTCAGGTTCTGCACACACTCTTTAACTGTAGCGACACAACACACACAAGGCACATGACTATTACACTTCCTGAACGCTCCATGAATATGAAAAGCAGATCTCTGCACAAAGGAATAAATGTAGAGAGCTGCAAACCACCCACCTATCACCAACTGTGTACTACACACTCTGCATCTCACCTACCTTTGTCTACAATATGGTCCAAACCTCCAAGTAGCCGCAGCTCTTCTTTGAACCAGTCCCCAGCTCTCTTAGAGGTTAGCGAGAGCAATGTCTCCATGGCAAGGTGGCCCGTCTGCAGCAGAAAATAACATGTAAAACCTGCAATATCCTTGCAGTATCTTTGCAAATCTGCATACACTTCAGTACTTGGCATGACACCTTTCTCCCACTGGGAAACCTGATGTATAATGAAGACATTCGTGATAATTCTTTGATAATACCGCTCTGCATTCCTGCATAACAAGTCCACTGACTCATAATTATTATCTACACCTAAAATATAAGCTAGCTGAAAGAGAATAAAGCACCGAATGTGAATAGCACAATCACTTAAACATAACAATGGCATGCAATGAGACGTAACTGGACCAGTTAATCTGTGCCTCAAAAACCGTCAGCGCACCTGTCATTCTTCATAACAACTTCAAAAAATAAAACTGTGGTGTTCAAAGATCGCAATCAGTAGGATAAGTGAAGCTACATCCAACAATTGAAGATAATGCAATAATCTTCCACAAACAGGAGCTTAGTAAAGATCCAGATCAGGAACAAGTGAATTGTGAAAGAGAGCGTGGTGCATTAGACCCAAATCAGACTGACATCTTGTACTCAATTTGACATATTAGGCTTTTACTAAAAGCAATTTCATTGAAGCTACTGAAGTATTTATGATGCTTAGTTTGTTAGGAAGAGGAATCATGAAGGTGGTTCCTTGTTTGAACTACTGTGTACAACCCACCGTGATGTTCTCCAAGTCGAGGTGCTTGTTGTGCACAGTCTCACACAGCTTCCTGATTTTCTCCTTGACCTTTTCCACCTCCTTTGCAGTGAGCTGATCCTGGTGGGCCGAGTAGTCCTGGTCCAACTCCAGCAGCTTGATCATAAGCTCCAGGCAGGCTCTGTCCAGATCCATGTTCAGACGATCCCGACTCAGAATGTACATCAGGGCAGCCGTGCACAGAGCAAGGTTCTGATAGAACGAGAGACCAGCTTTTACCAAGAGGTGTGGGTGGTGTTGCGCATACAGAGGTGGTCAATGGCTTGAACACCCTGGACCAGTGTGAAAAATGTCCTTTCCTTTATCTCTACACCGTTCTTTAAATTAGGAAACTTAGCTTCACAAACGGTGTGTCTGTGCTACCAAGGACACCTGCACACGAAGCAAAGGTGACACTTCGAGGATGACTGAAACTGTACTTAACACCTCAAGGCTTTGACTTGAATATGATAATTAAAAGGACATGATGACTTAAATAACTTCATGCATGTGGAAATTTAAGATCCTCTACAACCAAATACTGCAGAGACTTTGATCGAGATATAAAAACAAACATTACATTTAGGATTCTGGTTTCTATAAAGCTGCTCTGTAGCATGCAGCTCATTAGTGGATTCTTAAGGTTAGCCAAAAATACAGACGATTAACACAAAAAATGACAGTACAGACTAAAAACACAGGTCTGCATGACTTGTGCAGTGACTGGCATAAAATTGTGAAACTAACAGAAAACTCTACATTAAAAACAAAACATGTATTAATAAAGTACTGGGGGATTAGCCTCTGAAATATCTGTGTCAGTGAGTCATTTCTCGTCAAACCATGGAGTCGTTTCATTGAAGTCAGCGTCTTCCTGCCCTTTTGTTACTTTTGGGTTATTCAGTAGCTAAGTGCACCAGCTAAGGTTCACCTAGATTCAAACCTTTTGAACTGAACCTTGAGTGAGAATGCATTCCCATTTTGGACAGAGTAATGCACAAAGCCAGTCATTTCACCAGAGTGGCACACATATCAAGATTTCTCACTACGTTTCTCTGCATCTTTTGCAGGGCAAAGAGTTTTACTTACGGGGTGTTGTGGAGCATCGCTGAGCATTTTGAAGACCTGCGCCACTTTCCCTCTGGCCCGCAGGTGCATCCTGAAACTGGGCATGGCACACCGTGTGGCCAAGCTGATTATACTGGAGCAGTGAGGGGGAAGAGAAAGAGAAATGAAGGATTACATAAATGCCGGGTCAAATATTCATCAGTCTTGTGCTAAAAACTGCAAAGAATGAGACAGAATGTGGCACGGCCTACTTCCAAGTCAGTACAATCATTTGTGATTTCCATCTGCAACAAGTTTGGTTTTGTCTTTCTATTTCTGCCTTTTCACCCTCTTCATTCTGCACATGTAAAAACTGGAAAACATCCCGAAAAAGGAGGGTGGTCTCCCTGCAGCTTTTTCTAAAGTCAAGGCTGCCTCTTCCATTTTCACAAAAGAATGGCTATATGCTTTATCAGACGACAGAAAAAACATGCTTTATCTTGGCATACGATCCCAACAGGCGGTGGAAAGTGAGATGCATAAATAGAAAGGGACAGAGAGCAGAGAGAAAGCCTGTCTCTATTGGGCTCATTATTTTTGCTTTAATTAAAAAAAACAATATTTGTTTCAATCAAATGAAAACCACAAGAACTCCAGAAGTGGATGATTTTTCATCCAGAAATGCCAAAACTGTCAGTGTCGGGTCAGACACTGCATGTGAACAATTTCTGGAGTAAAAAACAAAAACAAAAAGCTGTTTGCATCCTCTACGGTCTCTTTGAATACATTCACTTTGCATCACTACCTGCTGCTCTGTTAGAACAACAATTATTATTGCACCGTTTTATTTAATTAACCAAATGTTGCTGCATCTCTTTGACCAAATAAAACAGATGTTCCTCTAATTGAATTGTAAAGAGGCTAATACTAGACGACATGAACACACGTTGGGTGACAGGAGCTTCTATCATTCAGTCAATTCAGTGAGGCACTTGGTACAAACCAAGACCATCGATGTTCCACTAGAAAAGAAATGCATGTCAGAGCAGACTTAGAGCATCTGAGTGCTCCACAAAAAGGGCAGCACTAAGTGTTTTATTCCACTTACCTAAGGCATCTTGTGTTGAGTGGCTGGCTGCTCTTCAGCCCTGTCTCCAGGTACTCAAAATCATCTGTGAACTCTTGATTCTCGCCGAACTCCACCACGTCATTGAAGTGCTTCACATGCTGCACCACCGTGTACAGCTGGTGGGAGGGGAACAGGTTAATTAGAGCTGACTGGGAAGCAGTGCATCTGTCCAGACACACAATCAACTCGCACAAACACAATGACAGAATTGTTCTCATTGTTAAATTTCTCTATCGTGGTTCCATTAGCAGCAACATCAGACTGTGCTAATACCTCTCATCAATAAAGCTCAGTGTTGGGGTCTGATTAGCAATTGTGTGTATACTGATATCAACAGTGACACTGTATGTGCACTCAGCATGACACAGGAGAGAGGACCTGGTTTGAGAAAACATCAGTGTGTACTGACAGCTGAGCTGAAGCAATTTAACCTCAGGGGATCTGTGGCTAACAGGCTGATCTGGGGGGCAGAAGGCCCATCTCTAAATGACACAAGCTGTAGGGGACTTTAAATTAACAGCAACAGTCCACATCGCTGCCGCCGACACAAGCTGGGGTTCAAATACACAATACGGAGTTCGACATGCATCAAATGAATGCTCAGCCTTTACTGTTTGGTCTACATCAAATGGCTGAAAGCAGCTCAGCTGGGTATGAAAAGCAGATATTACTTCATCGCAGCATGCAAACAAATGTCACAAAATCTGAGCACAAATAAGCCAGTGCCGCCCCCCACCCAGTTGGACTCACCTCCTTGTGCTCCTTCCTGCATTTGAGGGCCGTGACAATATCCTGGTTGAGTCGCGTGGGGATGGTCTCTGACTTAATGACTTTGGGCGGCGGTGGAGGAGCTTTAAACAAACCATCATCTTTATGGGAGTTGCTATCCTTGCTGCTGCTCGATAAAATGGCCTGAGGAGGAAAAGAGGCAGAGAAATTGGGCTCATACTCAAGTAACAAAATCTGTGTAATGACATGTCCGCAAAATTTACCACAGCTGAACAGTCTGTTAAGCACACAAGTCTTTAATAAGCGTTGTTAACAGATGTCAGACGAGGTAGTGCAAAGTTAAAAACAACTTTTAAATCTCAGTTGCCAGACTCTGATTAGCTTGTATCTGAACAAACACTTATTTCCATGGGGGCAATTCAACACAGAATACACAAGTAAACCCAGGTTCGCTTGTCTGGGAAAATAACTCCATGTGAACAGAAAGAGACTAATTAGAGCAATTAAAGCAAACTGTTGACTACTAAGAGACCAATAAACAATATCCTGACTTGTGGACAGCAGGGAATGGGGAATTCTGTAAACAAATGGTGCTAGCTATTAGCACCTGCTTTCTATAATACCATGCAACAGTGTTTGCCTGCTTTCTGAGCAAAATTAATGGAGAACGAGAAACCTAAACACCACAAATTCGTCCTTTTCACACACTGAAAGTCAATCATGTTTGCATTTATTGCACTTAAAAAACAAACAAACTAAACACAGACACAATAAAGCCTCACACAATCCCCATAACCACTAAGAGAGCAATATCTTACCGGAGCAGTTTGAGATCGAGACAGCGGAGGCACAGGAATCTCTTCAGGCTCAGGTTGGTTCCAGTGGCGAGCATTGTACACAGCTTTAGCAGGGGACTGGAAGCCAATAAACAGAAGAATTTGTTAGTTAGCTAAACAGAGGCACAGCATTAACACCTGATATGACATCAACTGTCATCACCGCAAAAATGTTCAGACAGCCAAAGCTCAAAGCTCCAACACGAACAAAGACGACACAAATACACTTCATGTTAATCTCCATAAACCACACTTGCACAAAGCTTAAGGTATTGTTGTGAATTAGTGGGGCTGAACACATAAATATTGCATACTGCAATCATGGTGATAGACTGAGACAACAGCAGCCTCAGCAGTGGAGCACAACAGTCCCCAAGCAGCACAGAAGCAAAACTGAAAATGACACACTGTGCGACTCGATTATATATCGCAAAGACAACGTTCAGAGTTGTGTCGATGATGTAGAAACAGTAAACACAGAATTAGGAAGACAGACCACAAATAACCCAAAGCCACTGTAAAACATGATTTAGAAAAGCAGAGCAAATGTGGGCATTGCACAATAATACCACAAATAAAAGTTAGTCAGATAGAAATGGGTCTGACCAGGAGGTAATACTCAAAGCCCCTTCATACTGAAACATCACGTAACACATGCTACTGAACCCAAATTTAACCCAATCATGTGGGCTTCAGATTCAAGTCTACAGCTGTAGACTAGCACACGTTACTGCAGACTCACAGAATTACATAATAATTAAATGACAATCAAACACATTTAGGTTTTCTCTGGTACTCTCCTCTGTGCCATTATCTCAGTCTAATTTTATTCTGTTATGTAAATGTTATTTAAATATTTAAAATAATGCCAAAGCCTAGCAGCAGCAGACCCAAGATCAGTCTCGCTGGGACTTAAAGGAGGGCCATAAAAGCAACTTAGATTTTACTTTTAGTAAAAGCAGGCAGAGAAACACACCATTTGTAGCACGCTGTTACCTTTTTGGGTCCACTGAAGATCTTTTTGAGTCCAATGTCCTTGGATTTATCGCTTGGCTTCCCTGAGCGTCCTTTCTGTCCCTCGGTGCCACCAGGACTGGAGTCATCAGAGAAGTCAAAAGCATCTGTTGGAAAGACGAGCATTGATATGCGAATGGACTCTCGATTCTCTGCCAATTAATATGTTCAATTAATCACAATCGATATTCAATCACTGAGTGGATCCACTGGATGCACTGCATGACAGACAAGACTCACAAAACCAGACTTTGGGTTGTCCAGTAACTACATTTTTCTTTCTTTCATTTTTTTTAACTCAGGAAAATCTGTTTAAGTCTGACATTTCTAAATCTCTCTGGTCATAATGTCAAGTGAAAATATTCTGGCTCTACATGATGTTTCCCCCTGCTGCTTCTCTGATGTCCGCCCTCTCTCTTGCTCTTCTCCTGATTCAGTTTTATTTCAACCAAACCAGAGTCAGTGATGAATGTTGGAACAGAGATACAGCGGCCATTTCTGGTTAAACTAAACGCATCTTATGCTTCATCAAAAAGGTCCATGTCTGCAGGGATCCTTTCCATAATGCTGTCAGATGATTAGAACAATACTCTGAGTCTGTCAATGGCAAAACACTCTTAGTGGATGTACATTAACGGTGTACAAATGGTTTAAATTGCAGCCCTTTCTGTGGATGTCAGCTGTAGCACTCTCATTGGATACTGGACCAGTTTCAGTAATTGTAGTCTCCATTATTCACTTAGACAAAAAACATGAGAAATCGAGTCCACAAACACAGATAATATCTGAACAGAATTTCTCCAGTTTGTCTGGGACATTGAAATCTTTCAGGACACGTGGCCCGTCACCAACTGGGAACTCTGCACACGTCACTTTGAATAAAAATGAAATGTAGGTCAAGCTGAAACAAGCGAATAATCCAACAGCACCTCAATTTTGGCCGATCTTGACAGCCCTAGAATGGACTGGATTGACATGGTTTAGATGACCATGTCCCTGTGAGTTAAGGATCAGCTCACCTGTGTTGCTGCTGGCCTGGCTGTCCTGAGAGTCACTCGTATGCGGGCTGTCCACGCTGGAGCTCAGAGCAGCCAAGGCTGCGGCGGCCTTTTTGGCCTTCTTCTCTTTGGCCTGAGAGCTCTCCTCATCGCTGTCACTCTCACTCAGGTCATCAAAGCCAAAGTATTTGATCTTGTAGCTACTCTTGCCTGCCATGCCACCTTCTGGACCCTCCTCGCCCTCCTGGTCCTCTTTGTCCTCAAAGCCAAAAAACTCTAGCTTGGTCTCAGTCTTGGTCTTCTTGGTCTTTGTCTGAGTGGGTCTGAACCTGGGAAGGAAAAGTCAGAGGATTTGTCTTTTGTTTGTTTGTATTACTGTTTTTTTTTCTTTTTCTTTTTTTAGCTAAGGCAGTGGGAAAGAGAGGGAAACTGGAGCAGGACAAGCAAAACAAAAAGCAGCCACTGAAGTTAAACTAATAAAAAAAAACAAAAGATTGACTAATACGTATCCAAACTTTTGTACAACTCAATGAACAAACAAACACCAAAGTCAGAAGACTAACAGAAAAGACAACTCAATGTTACTGTTTAGAAACCATTAAAACATGATACATAATAGACATACAGTATAATGGACCATAACCACTACACAGGCTAATGGCAGTGTCTCCAAAGAGCCGACCTATACACTGAAAGTGAAAATGATTTTCTTCTTACTATCATTCAAGGTCAATTCAGTCAGAGTGGGTAATGTGACACTGTATACAATGATTCTGATATTAACATAGCCATCTAAATGTATGCACTAAGCGTTTAGGGCTGCAACTAATGAGAATTTTTATTATCAGTTAATCCACGAGATCATTTTCACGATTAATCAATTAATCAATTAATCGCTTAGTCTATAAAAACATGCAAATAAACTGTGTAAGATGCTCATCACAATTTCCCAAAGCCCAAAGCGAAATCTTCAAATTGCTTCTTTAATCCAACCAACAGTCCAAAACCCAAAAACTCTTCATTTATTATTATAAATGATTAAGAAAAGCAGCAAATCCTTATTTAAGAAGCTTGCACCAGCAGATGTTTTATATCTTTATTTGAAAAATGACTGAAAATATTATGAACACAGTCAGAACGGTCTTTGGATTGGCTGATTATTAAAGCTCGACATGCCTTTCAGTTATACTTTGCAATTCTGAGTTTTGTTTCAGACTTAAGTCTCAGTAATAGGACCTAACACACATACAATGAATCAAAGCCTTGCTGTTGTTTACTAATATGTTCAGCTTCCAGTGCTTTTATAATAAGTTTCTCCTTTCCTGTAATGTTTCAAACTGATCCGCTTGACAAAAACCACAAGTGTGCATATCTCAAAGTTTCATTAAAATTCAAACTATCATCAGGAAACAACTTAGACATTAAGATCACTTCAAGTCTGACTCCATGTTGTAACTACAGAGACTGTCTAACAATGCCATGTCTGATATCAGGAGCTTACGGACAGGTCTTTTATTTCACATGTCTATATGAATGCCTGACCAAATTATATTTCATATGATTCAACCCTAATGTTGGGTCCAGTGAAGTTAAAGGCAAGGTGTTCAAAGCCAATGTGTGTGAATAAGCACCCAGTCAAGTACAACACAAAAGGTGATGTTCATTAATTGTGGTTAGCTCGTTTTACTGTGTGCGCATGATACAGTTCTGATATCATATAAATATCACTACAATCAATTTTGCCAAACTATCAGATGATGTTGGGGTGTTATTTCTGTCCATATCATCCATCCCCACAGTGGAATAATAACCATCTTCGATAAAACGATTATGAAATGTTGCCCATGACGCAGACTGTTACGACGGACAGAAATAGAAAAGACTTACCGGGTAGGTTTGGGTGGGGGAGCGTCTGACTTCTTCTTCATCTGGCCTGCTTCTCCAAGGTCAGCGGGGGCAGCTGGGGTGACCAGTTCATCAATGCTCCGCTCTATTGAGTCCTGGATGGTGACATTGCACACAGACAGACAGGAAGGGTGCAGAACTGTGTAGTCCCGTACCCTCCCACCACCCCTGCCTGCGGGCTTGGCTGCCGGTTTAACACTGGCAGCAGTACTACTTGCACTAGCAGAAAGGACACTGTTGGGTTTATCTTGGGCACTCGCTGTTTCAGTGGGCTTGTTGCTGTTTTCAGAAGGTTCAGAGGACATTTTGTTAGGCCTGCCAGGTCGCTGGTATTTCTTGCAGTTTGAGGCCCTTAGGGTAAATGGGGAAGGGGGGATGTTGTCAACTGGTTCTGGTGGAGGCTCCAACTCAGCACTTTTCATCTCTTCTGATGGGAGCCCATCGTAAGAGGAAGAGGTCTGGAAGTCTCTGCTACCACCCGGTGCATCAGTGGACAGTTTAAGCGTGGTGTCTATAGCAGGGGAGGAGGACATGGGCCTCTGTGACACTGAGGAGTTCTGAGCATCAGAGGAGACTGTGTTTGACAAAGAGGCCACACATGCAGGTTTTTGGTTGCTATCTGATGTACTTTTGAACCAGGGCAGGTTATTTTTTTCAACCTTCACTTCAGATGTTCCCTTGCCTATGAATGGAGAAGAAAAGTGCATATGGTCAAAATAGCTAGCACACACATATCAATTAAATAAATAAGCAGAGCTAAATAATGACAGGTAGACTATAAATAGTAAATTAACTGTTGTGAAATTATGCAGAGGCAAACTCTAACAAATAGATATGTATGTATATATGTGTGTGTGTGTGTGTGTGTGTGTGTGTGAGCGAGTGGATTTCGTTTTTATATTGATTACTCACTAGTGAACTTGGCTGCTGAGCTTGCAGAGGCCTGTGCAGGAGTCACAATGGTGGCTGTCCCACCATCCTGCACTGCAGCTGTCTTTGTCTCATCACCATCACTGACTTTGGACTCATCATCACTGTCAAACCCAAATGGGTCGTCTTCGCTGTCGCTGTCCTCAAGCCTGGGCCTCTTGGGAAGCTCAGCGACTTCAGGTTTTAGCAGAGGCCTTTTGGCCCCCAACTGAGCCTTGTAGGTGGTCTCCCCCCATTTGGTGGTCAGAGTAGGCCGTTTATTGGAGAAGACTTCTTCAAATTTCGAATTGGCCTCCCCGCCCTTGCGGTTGTATGTTTTACCGAATCTAGATGTCATGGTGGCTGTTTTATGTTACATATTCCCTGAGAAGAGATGCAGAGAGCATTTAACATACCACTCAAGCGTCGAGATTACTGTCCAAACGTCAGGCACAGCTCAACTAATGTGTGTCTGACGTTAAATATAACCCAGCACTGCACGATGTTATAATACAAGCAAACGTTATGGACTGTGATCTTACCAAAAAAAAAAAAAAAAAAAAAAATCACACTGGCAAGGTTGGGTTAATTAACGTGGGGTTAGCTCATAAGTCATGTGTCAACTATTGGTTAATAGCCCATCAAGTTAGCATGGCTAGCTCGCTGGCTCAAGCGGCAAACCTTTCGAATAACATTATTCGTCGTATCTGAGCAATACGCGAAGAAAATGGAGCGACTTGGATTAACTTTAGTAAAACTTTGGCTTAATTACAATAACTAACGTCACGCTGACAGGACGCTTAACTTACCTACGTCTGTTAACCCTAGCTAGGCCTGCTCCTGACTGTAAAGTTACTATAAAGTTAGCAATTAGCCGTTAGCTTCAACACTGCTAAACTATGCTAACGTTAACCCCCTTTCATACCTGACGGCATCAAATGTGAGAAATCGTATATTTAAAATGTGAATAAGAAATGTAACATATACAATTGAATGCAGATATTAAGGTTTAAAAGTCACCGTGGGTACAAAAGAATAGCATCATAAACTGTTACCTTTCAACTCCGGCGACTAGCTAAACGTCCGCTTGTTTTTTAGCCAGCCGGCTAGGCCTGATCTCCCACTCGCGCACAAATCAAGCGGATAAAGTCTGTTCAATGCAGTAGAAAGAGCGGTAGAAACACATCTCCAATCCGAATATGTCCACAGATCAATACTCGTTACCGAAGACAAGCGGCCAAAACGCACCCGTAACTATTACAGTCTAAAAATAGAGGATAATCCGGACTTTTTGCATTCTGTAGTGTTACTGGCGGCCATTAAAATATCCCCTCCCTCCTCGTTCCCTGGCAAGACCCCCATGTAGTGCGCTACAAGAAAGGAAATGGCCAATCATCGACAGGGAGGGTTTCCTGTGCTTTGAGATTCCGTCAGCAAACTTGACTGTGATTGGTTTAAAACTGAGACCATAATAAACGATAGGCGGCGCTGGAGGACCACATTAGTTCATTTATACTTGAAGACGTGCCAAAGAGAAACGATGCTGATGGTGTCATCTGCTTCTGCCGTTTAACGCGTATTCTCGTGTTTCGGTAACTTTAACAATTATTTACTCAAATTAAGCAGCTTCAGACTAACATAACAAATATCTTGTAGCTAAAACGAGCTCAAAATGCTCTCATTATTATTTGAAATAAATTCAATAAACGTCTTAAAAAATAAGGACCTAACGAGATGGATTTCTAATATTTCCAAATATTTATTCAACAATTTTACGGTAAATTAGTTTTCATAGGGACTATTTGTTCAGCAAAAGTGGTTCCAATGAAAACTGTTCACAGGTAACCAGGGCAGTTTGAGTTTGTTCTACATTTATTTTATTTGTTTTAAAAACTGAAATGTTTTTATTGTTGTGGGCTCCACATGTAAGTTTCCATTCTCCTCCACTGTATTTGTTTGGTGGCAGATACTGATATCTCAAAATCATGGGTGAATAAAATAAAAATTGCATACCACCAGAGATAACTGAGAAAATGCTTTTATTTGTTTGGTTATGTATTTTTGTTCTTTGAGTGAACCAATCCTCGAAACCAATGTGGGACATGAGAGGCATTTAGGGATTGAATTGGTCTGCCGGGGGGATCATGTTTTACCACTTTAAGCTATTTCATGCTCAAGTCACTTTAATTATATCATAAAGGAATCCTGTTTTCCACACTATTACTATCTTGACTGTCCTATCAAAGCACTATATGGCATTTTAAGATAACCAATTTTAAGTATACTATATTACAACAGTACCTGTGGTCTCAATAAAATACAATCAAACATATCTTCTAGAATCAATAGAAACGTAGTTCTATACAGCCAAGTTTGATTGCTGTGTGCTCACTGGACAAAATGTTCAGACACTTGCAGCATGCTGGAAACAGAAAGCACATAGATCACCAACACTGACACTGGTCTGGGGCACAGATGGTGTCAAATGAAAGAATAGTGTGTTATAAACAGCCTGGGTCTGCAGGGCAAAGTAGTCCCAACTGTATCAACACTGAAATGATCATTACTCAGCCTAGACCAATATCACAACATCTCCTTCAAAGCAGAGAAGTCCTTATGAAGACGGGACATGGGCCACGTCTCTGAAATGGCTGTTCAGAAACAGAGGGACACTAATTCCCATCAGGACTGCGTAGGTCTGTATTTCTAACCGGGTCATGTCTGTTCTCTACAAGACTCTAATGGTTTTTCAGATGAGAAAGAGTCCTCTTTTAACCAAATTAACCAAATGACCTTTCATAGTCTCACTCAGACAGACAGACCGACAGATTGTCACTCCACATCAAGGCTCAGAGGTGTTGAGGTAATACAGCCATGCCCTGGATGACTGATGGTTTTGAGCTCAGGTCTTGGCCGTTTGGCAATAATTACTTCATTAACTTTACAGCTGAGTCCAGCACTGAATTTACTGTCATCTCGCTGAATGTTCTGCAGTCTTGGGATAAATGAGTCAGAAATCATTGCCATCGCCAAGTGAAATAAAAACAGAATTTCAACTTTGTGTGTAACATCTGTCTGAAATATCTGGAGTCAGATAGGTGGAATCAAAGGAGAAACTGCAACACTGACACAAAACCATGAGATGGCAGCAACACTTCCTGTCGCATCTGTCTCTGTGCTTTCAAAACTTTCCTTTTTCAATATTGCACCTTTGCCCTTTGACCATGAATGTATGCATCGATTAAGTGTATTTGATAGTGTTTAACCGAAACGAGTCATGTCCCGCAGAACCTTAAAATAATGTCAATGATGTGTGATTATGATATGCCTGTGGGCTGCTTAAAGCCTTTTCCTGTAATACAGCTTCCATGTGGTGTTTGGGAATGGAAAAAAGATGTGCGAAGGATAAACATTCACTGGTTATTAGGTGGGTAGCCGCACTGCTGAATGACAAAATATGTTCCTCTCTCTTTTAATATACTTGTAAAGCTGATGAAGTTAGATCTAATCTTGTTTTAGACAGTGGAGCATCACGGACCTTTGGTTTGAGTTAATGTGGGTTACAATAAAGAAAAACAAAAGCTTTTGAGCCGTTTTTCCCATTGCAGATTTCAGTTTTAGTGAAAGTGTTCGGTCGGAGACCTTCTTGTAAATCCTGACGCTGTTTGTAGTGTGTGGTGGTTTCTGTAGTTCTCATGAGGTCTGCTTCATCATCTTCATCCAAAATTTATGTGGTGAACAAAAAATGCTACCAAAACATTGAGCATATTCATGCAAGCCCCACATCTGCGGCCACTGCATCATGGGTCGGATCTCCGTTTGGCTTGCACTCCTGTCTCTGAGGTCAGCTTGCAGAGCCCCTGGCCCAACAATCGCACCAGACCACTATCAAGCCCATATGAAGGCAATAAAATCAAATTTAAACCAGATCCCGATTGGTTTTATGACCCCTTTGTGTGAGTTTGTGTGCATGAGCAATGGTTAAGCAAATTCTGCACACATACACAAAGAAAATATTGTAGTGTCAGCCTGGGTGCAGTCCATCTAAAAATGCGTGTGCGTGTCTGTTTGTACGTGTGTGAAATTGAGTGAAAGAGAAATGGAAAGAAAAGCAGCGAGTGTCAAAACAAAAGAAGCTAAACCCTTTATTTTCGTCTCAGTATATATCACATAATCAACACAAACATTCTACAGTACTTTTAAAAAAGGGAGTTTAGAAAACAACAATTATACATATAAGATTTGCCCAGCGAGTCTCTAAATTGCTTAAAAGTGCAGTGGAAGGCCTGACTGAGCAAAAGTCCATATTAAAAAAAAGAGACACAAAACGAGAGAAAGCAGATAAAAACAATATGCCAAAAACCAGCTTCTTATGTTTGTGACCAAACAGCAGTAGCATTGATCAAAGCATTAAAGACTAAAAGTGAAAACACATAGAAGTACAGCACAGCTTTTAGAGCATCTGTACAGTCGTTCCTTTCAAGGCAAAGCCAGAATTTTCCTGCATGTGTGGTGTCAACGGCCTTTGGCCACAGGGAGAGGGTGCATCAGTAGAAGCCCCCCTCCAGTATAAGGTCCACTGGAGATAAGCAAACCATAGCTCCAGCTCCTGCAGCATTATCTGTGAAGGGTCAAGGGTCGATCTCCATGGGAACGACCGTGAGGATAGCGTCCTCATTTCCACGGCGCACGACTATTCTCAAGTTGCCATCCCGCTTGATGGCGGCGCTGACATCAGTTGCTGTTGAGATCCTCTGGCCGTTGATCGAGATGATGACATCATGCTCTTTGAGTCCACCACTGGAGGAGAGAAGAAGAAGAATCGATGACTGACTATTTGACTGCAGTCATATGATATTCACACACTTTTAGCCACTAAGGAGGTGGATATGAGTGGAAATGAACACAGGTCAGTGATGAAGGCGTCCTGTTGAGCTAGAGATTCAAGATGCTGATCATGTGATCACAGCATCAGCAGTTTAGGTCCAGCTGTTGCATGTCACTCCCCACTTACCTCTCTACCCTAAATCCTGTCAGCTCTACTGTGTATCCTACATAAAAAGGCAAAAATGCCATAAAATAACTACAATTAAAAATAATGAGAGGCTAACACCGTTCTGCATGTGGTATTAATCAGTATGCAGTATATATGAACTTAAAGATTAAGTCTGGTGATACGCGGTATTTTTATTGTCAAAAAACCTCATGGAAAGACTGGAAAGCATTATCTGTGTACTTCAAGCTTGACATATTTTCCGCTCTTATTCTTCTTTGTCAGAAAAATGATTAAAAACACATCGATGACCCTCACCGCTGCACTGGGTGACATTTTCCTTCATTTCAATGAATCACTGTTTTATTTTGAGACAATCTCAAATACAACCTCCTAGTGCTGGAAATACTCATTAGAGCACCAAACGTATATTAATCCACCGCAGAAAATAGTTCCCAACCAGTGCACTGTTTACTCCTGTTGGAGTGACATTTGCTGAAAACTACAGTGCCCAGCTGTCTTTTTTAAAAGCAGTATAGTAAGCTGTATATTTTCTGACAATAATAAAATACACACTATCACGCCTTATCCTTTAATGATAAAATGTGTCAGTTTTATGACAATGTTTTTTCCTCTCCTCGCACATGGTGTTCCTTCCTCTTTAGATTTTAGTAGTCAGAATTAAAACAGATGGTTAATTTAATCGCTGACAGATGAAATGGTGCATCACCGACACTATAAAACAAGTTAAAAATCCAGTCATCCTCATGTGTTTCCAGTGTTTTATGAAAACATATCTAACTTCTAAGCACAATCTGAATCAATGCAGCATTGGCTGCTTGATTTTTAATGACTGAACAATCACGATGGAACGACAGCACAGCGAGGTTAGAGTGCAGAGCAAATAAAAACACCCATAATGAACAAAAACAAACTAGTAAATCTGGAATCACACACAGACCATGGCAGTAACCAGCAGTGATATCAAAAGCTGACTCTCAATGCAGCTGCTTAATCACAGCCACATGTAACACAGAACCGCCACACCTTCACTCTCACAGCACCCATTAACACAACTGCAGCCCAGTATTCCCCTCATTACACTCAGCTGCTCTAACACCTCCAGGAGGGCAGATGGACAATTCTCTTCAGCAGGGATCAAGATTTCCAAAGTCCATAAGCAAACACAAAGCAGTGTGAGATCAAAAGCATGAGAGTGCAGCCTCGAAAATAACACAGGATATAAAAGGAACCGCAGAAATGCTATTATGCAAAAAGCAGGGTGATTTAAGCATTGAGTAAACTCTGACGAGGCCTTGTAGGGGACACCATTCTGGAGTGGGCTGGGTGAGCAGGCGCAGGAAAACCACAGCGCAGCTAGTAACCTCCCCGCATGAAGTTTGAAGGAAATAGCTGACCTCAGCGTCTCCCGAGCCCCACTCTGCCGGAGCTGTGGTGGTGGCTGATTGGAGTGGGCTACGACTGTGGGAGGAGGGGGATATTTTAGAGGGCCAAGCACTCCAGGCACGCTGGAGTGAGCCATGAATTTACGTTCTACTAAGACAGCTGTGTAGGAGGCTTTGTGTGTGTGTGAGTGTGCGTCTCTGTGCGCGCTTGACAGTTAGAGGAGGGAAATAAAATAAAGGAAGGAAATGAAATATACTGTCTATTTGCATTGCGAGAGGGGAGCAGGAGCTGCACGGGGAGTGACGAGAGTCTTGTGTGAATTAAGCGCATGTGTGTAGCACGAAGTGCCAAAGACAATATCCCGCAGCTGAGAAAGAGTCAAGCACATTTGATTTGCACTTCACTGAAAAGCATGATGTTCCAGCCATGTTAGTTTGAACTGAGGCCACGCTTTTCGAGCCATATTGACAAAATATTTTCCTTACATTGCAGCTGGTGTCTTTGCGATAACCTCCATAACGTAAGCTCCAGAGGTGATGTCAGGGAAGTCACGGTGTCGAGTCTTCAGCTCTTTTGCCAGCCTAGAGGCAGAAAAGAGGACAGAGAGGTTAACGTTCAATTACTGGACAAGAAAAATTTTGTTTATGCACAATGAAGGGAATCATTTAATGCATTTCTGGTGCTTTTTCATGCAAGCAAGTGTGCAACTTACGCCGGAGTGAGAGTCATCATCCTCACACCAATGTACTTCTTCTTAGCAGCTGCTCTCCCTGGAGACAGACAATACAACACAAATAAAATCACTCATCTTCTCTCCTGCGGCACGCTGGGCTCATCGTTTTATGAGAGTGTTTGTTGACCTTTAAAAAACAAAAGTCCTTCAGGGTTTGTTTGTTTTTTTTTCCATATGTGATGAATTTCAGAACCCATCGGCTTTTGTCTAACGACGATTTAGCATCTGGCATCAATGGCCAATGTTTCAGGGCTTCTGGTGTAGCCAGTGGATATACAGATCACAGATAAGCTAATAGAGAGCTAAACTGTCATCAGACGATAGCTGATGGGAGGAACGCATTCCACCTCTTTTGCTCTCCATATCCTCCTGAGACCCAGGCTATTCATTTGTGTCCTCTGTAGTGGACATTTGGTTTTGGTCTATATTTTTTGACTCATTTGAGCTACCCAACTAAGTCCTGGTGTGCTCAGTAGAGGACAACCTGGCCTTTCCAATCTCATGTGTTAGGGTGGGATGGGGTGACTGCAGCAAAATGCAAATGCCAGGAAAAGAGAAAAGATAAGTCAAATATTGTTAAGATATTGTTTTTTTAAACTATGGTAATCATATATTTTCTTGTTTATGAACATGTCAGGAATCATAAAATTGGAGTCAGAGTTCAGTTAAAAAGAATAATAGCAATGTTATGAATATTTTAATTTATTCAGTATTTCAACAAAAGACACGGGCCAAATGTTCATGTTCATTTAAAAAATGGATTGATGTCCTTGTTTTCTTGTCAGCCTATTATGATTTCGTTGCGTTACAGTAAAATCATTCTGTTAGCCCATTACAGTGAACATGCTGTAAAATCTAAACTAAAAATATTTTTACAACATTGTTAATTGTGAGTTGCTGATTTAGCTCCAAAGAAGCAGGAAATCACAAAAAATTAAATTGAAAGATGCTTTTTTTCCCTCGGTTCTCAGGAGGACATACACCGTTTATCGCACGTAACCAAAGTCTGCTCAAACGTGATTGGTCAGTGCTGCTCGGACTACAAATGGACTACAAACAGAAACTCGAACACTTCTGACACCAAAATCTGTGTGCACATGTGCACGTCTACATACTCCATCTTCCACGTGTTTTATCAGAAATTAGGGGAGTCAGACAAATCAAATCTTGACGCCGTGCTGGCGGTCACACAAAAAATGTGTGTGTGCTGTGCCAAAACACTAAACGAGGTAAAGGTGAAAAGCAGTAAAATGTTAGAACAATCTGACTTGAACTGGCGCTTTCTCTTTGTAGTTTATTTGTCATGTCAGGAGCCTGTTGAGTAACACTGGGCAGGGATTCAGCAAGCTAGAAATGTGGTCAGTATATCTCAAGAGAGCACAGAGAGATGAAAACAACCCACAGAAACAGTGTGCTGAGTTATATGCTCCTTTACTGTATGTGCACATGGGATCTGGGGCTAACTCTTGCAGCCAATTTTCAGAATTTGCCTCCCACAGTTTATCTTGGTGACTGAATAGAAGCAATAAAATAAAAACATAATAAGTCGTGTCAGTGAGAGTCATACCTCTGGACTGCCTGTCGTAGGACTCTGCCAGGAACTCCCGAATTTTGTCTGAGGGGATGGCAAAGGAGATGCCAGCAGTCACTTTCAACGTGTTGATCCCAATCACCTCGCCATCCTAAAACAGCAAACCTCAGCTTAGTGGTGGGTGAGAAACAACTGCAAGCGATTACATGGATTTCAACATGTGACATAAAAATGGGTTCTGTCTGCCATTGGAAATAAAAATGGCTTACCAGATTTATCAGAGGCCCTCCTGAGTTGCCGTACTGGGAACCAACAAGACACATGGCTTATTATTTTGGTGCTTGGGAGAAAAACAAAGTGCATGCAAACTGATAATGCATCTTAATTCCCTTACATTGATGATGGCGTCGGTCTGAATGTAGTCCATGTCGGAGTTGCGAAGGCCCAGCTCTCTGCCCCCTCGCTGAGTGGTGCTGACAATTCCTGTAGTGACTGTATTCTGGAGGGAAAACGGGCTGCCGATGGCGACCACAAACTCCCCTGGTCTCAGGTCTGATGAGCGGCCCAGCAGCAGTACAGGAAGCTTGGTCTGCATGTGAGGAACGCAGAGGAGCAGCATGGTCAAATTACAGGAGGACAAAGTTACTGAGAAAAAAAGGGATTCACGCACTCACAGTCATGTCGACCAGTACAATACATACAACGAACAATTTATACATTAAAATGACATGAATGAATGCAAAAGGCGCGGGCATGAGCACAGAAAAGGCATCATCATTGCAAGTAAACGTGGTCATGTTTTAATGAAACTGGCACGTGTTAGCTGGCTGATCAATACTGGGAGAGTGTTCCACAGAGACGGCGTGCGTATTCGAGGAAAAGCTGCCAGCTGCTTTTCATCCTTGCAACAGACAGGAGGAGATCTGAATCCTGAAATTACAGCTGTCAATGATACAGTGAAGGATTTGCAGCAACAGATTGATTTTCTGAAATCATGTTTTTTTTATTGCACACTCAAAGGAATATCAATCAAACCAGCGTTGGTTTATTCATCTTATCATCCATAATGATCCCTACATATAGGAGAGCTGGCACGGAAAGTATTTTGTGTTGATACTCCTACTATGTAATATTATATACTGGGAAGCTGCACTCTCTACATACAGTACAGCATACAGACACCTGTTAGTGGAAGGTGGTCTGAATAAAGTGTTGAACACAACAGGATCAGATGTGAAACAAATTGGCTTTATTTGGATATATTCTGCATGTTTTTTGTGACATTATTTCTAGGAAATACTTATAGTATTAATGTGTTTTGCTGCCTGATAAACTCTAATCAGAAAAGACAACGTATTTCAACTTTCAGGCAGATCGCTAAAAGAAACTCAGTGTTGCTTCAACTGCAATTACTCTACCGAGCTTTAGGGACTTCTCATGCTCGTATGTTTTATGAGTGGACAGTAGAAAAATAATTACAGCAAAACCACAAGTCTTCTAAACACAGCCCACTCAATGCTGCATGGCTGTTCTCCCACACAAAAACAATTACTCCTTTTCCACCGCAGGGCAAAACGTCATTCAGGCCAAACAGCGCAACTCAAAATGCTAATAATCAAGATCAAAAGCTTAGCTGTTGGACTGAAAGTGTGGCCCAGCTGACAAATCATTCCTAACAGCGAGTGTGCGCCGGCAGGCCACAGATGCTGGAAAATTGACTGATATACAGTAAATAATGACTACCTTAAGCTCTGGTTAGCCCTGTTACACTAGGCAGTGGAAACCAGGCTACTGAGAGCTGGCTCCTGCAGACAGACAGAGAAGGGATATATTTATCCATCCGCAGTGACAGTTTCCTCTTCTGAATGAAATCATCTCAGCCGGGCAGCCCGCAGTCAAAGCCCACGCGCCGCCACGTCACGTTGAGTCTGTACTCAACGCCCTAACGGCAGGCGAGCACTATTTTAGAAAAAAAAAAGGGGACCTGTCCCAAGTGCTCCTCCTGTGTATCCATTTTGTTTACTCAGGGTTATAAATAGGAACCACAAGAGTCTGCAAGGTAACTGAGACAGCAACACAAGTTGGCACACGCAGACAAAAGCATCTATGTGAAATATGCCAAACACTCAGGCACAGCAGAAATCACATTATTCCCAGTCATAACACAAAACAAAACAAACTGACACCTGAGTCACAAACTAGTTCAAATCAAATTTAACTGGATTGTGAAAAAGCTCGAATTCGCTAAAAGACAGATATGTATTCGATGGTGTGTTTCACTTCGCGCAAGCGATCATGAACCTTGAGGTGAAGTTATTATTAGAAGATGACAAAGATAGTGATAGCCAGTAACTGAGGAAGACAACCTCTCAACCCTGCTTTCCGCCTTTCCTCACATGCTCACAGACACAGAAACATGGCTGACGCTGATGTCCGAGGCCGCGCTGCTGATTCCTGTGGGCTGATTTGAGCACTGTGGGCATGTTACAAGCAAACACGCAGAGGCTGCAGGAGTGCGTACTTAAACCAGGAAACATGCATTTGGCATGTGCACCTGACACAGTAGTAGCAGTCTGTATAATCACCCCCCCCCCCCCCCCCCCCGACCACCACCACCGCTCCCCTTCTCCCTTCACACTCCATGTGAGATAAAAGCATAACCAGATGGAGAGAGGAAGCTCAGCACACAGCTGAGGGAGAGAGAGAGAGAGAGAGAGAGGACGTCAGGTGGATGTGAGTCACTGCCAAGACATTCAGGACTCATGGCCACCAGCCGGTCGCCATGATTATGATAACAGTTAGTGATACTGGTGGTGTCATGGTGACTGTTGCTATCAGGTGAAAACCTCGTATCTCCAAAATGCCAACTTTGAAGAACAGACTGCAGTTAATCCTTCTGAGAGAGATTAATAAATTAGTTTCTGCTGCTGATAGGGAGGCTCTACCCATCCCAGGCCACGCACACTCAAAATCACAACGCGTTCAGAAAAATCACACGCAAACAGAGCAAAATGCATCAGTGCGCTGACACACAAACAGCGCCCGGCTGAGAAGGTAGAGCAAACACTGAACACGCAGACTGGCTGAATTCACTGAAAGAGCCCTCACGTCCATATCACTTACTAATTGTGACTAGTCAGCGATCTGGAATGACTTGTGGAAAATCAGCTCGCCATGTGAGTCCGCCTCTCCTGACCACCCAAGTGACTCACCCTGCTATTTGAGATGAAGGTTACGGTGTGCTGGCACTTCACCCAAAGACAGTATGGCCACACTTTAAAGGAAGGAGGCAAGGTGAAAGAGGGGAACAACAAACACCACAAACCACAGGAAGGCAGTCTGAGAATGTGAGACGAGCGAGCCAAACGCGGTTTCGCTTTATATTACGTTTGATGCATGCAGAAAGCAGCTTATGATGGAGAAAAAAATCTTTGGTTTAAGACTCAAGAGAGTTCGGGAACACCTCAGAATCAACCATACGTAGTCCACAAGGGCAGGCATTGCCTCACACTGTTGCCTTTGAACTTCACTATCATGCCATAGATTTCTCTCTCCGCAGTCACAAACGAAACCATGTTCTCCAAGTTCTTGAGTGTTGAGATAAGAGGGCGATGTGGGGCATCAGATTAAAGGAGGGAGGACCAGACGGCTTTGTTTGTGTGGACCAAAGGCGTAGTTGCAAGCGGTTTGAAAAATCCCAGACTTTTTTCCATCTTTTGTCGCTGAGCTGAGTTTTGATTCCTGCAGACGGACAGATTTTGTCACCGTTGGGTCGCCGGGACACCAAGGGGACAGAAAAGCTGGCAGACAAGCAAACAGATCACTTTGAAAACAGCAATAGAGTTGCTATAGAGATCTGTCATTGTTTAATGTTACAGCCTCGGTCGTTTGGAGGCTCATTTAAAAGCCATTACACTAACTACTGTTTTATGACCAGGGGACCAGGTGCAAACTTTAACTCCACTCAAGCTGGGATGGACTGTGGCTTAATGGTTCCTCAGGCACATGTGCACTTATATACGCAGGAGAGAGTGAGTGGGTTGCCTGGGCATGAACTCTCACAAACTCCAAGTGTGTAAATTAAAACCCACACACCTGGCACTGCTGAGATATACAGCCAGACCATGTCAAAACATTCAGGCACAGAAGCTGCTTAGGCTGGGTCAGCGCGTGACCCTGAACTGTATACAAGCTCAGCTGCAGCCACTCCTGCTCTCCTGTTCCGCTCACACAGGTGACTTCAAAGTCGGGGACGTGCTTTTGTACGTTCTACAAAATTCATAAGTGCATTAACGTGAAGGGGTTTTACTACTGATGTCGGAGCTTGTGCCCTCGAGGTTGTGCTAATGCAAATAAAAATGGAGCAGGATTCAACATGCTCATACATAACATCAAATCAGAGGATCAGAAGATCAGGCAGAGGGGCTGGAGAGAGGGGACTGCGTGCTTGTACGCGAGCGGCTGATGTATGGGTGCCTGTTTGTGCACATTTGGTAGACTAAAAATATAAAAACTGATATGGAGGTGAGTGCTGAAGCAGGTCTTTGCTCCACTGTGCACTTCCTCACACTGTAGGTAACATCAACATCACACTGGCGAAACCATATCCGTGCTGACAACAGTACGGAAACCGCTATGGTTTCCATATGTTGTTGGGAAGGTTTTCGGTGTATATAAGAGCAAACATATGTCTGTGAGTTGCATGTGTATGTTCCGCTGTGTGTAGGTTTGCATGAGAGCTCAGAGGATTTGAGGGCGTCTCAGCTCTGGCTAGACACCACAAAACTTTGAACTGCACAAATCACAATGATGAGAGGAGATGAGGTCGTCTTTGTTCATTTGTTTCAGGAAGACTGCCTAAATATATGAAGTAAACCACTCTTTACTTAACGTATTAGGTCAGACTTTTATTTATATATGTTTCACTGCACTGTGATGACTGGTGGCCTGTCCAGCAGCACCACATCTTGCCTGGTGTGTGCTGGGATCATTCCAGGCTTGACCTTGCATGGGAAAATGGATGGATGTTGAACCGCTGGCACTGTGCTCGCAGAGATAATAATGTGTGTGAAACCTTTGAGGGTAATACTAATTCCTACAGGTTTTATATGTCTAGGGCAGGTTTTTTACTTTCTGTATTGTAGTCTAGACTATTCTTTATATGGCTGGGGGGGCACACTGGAATCTCCTCGAGCAGCTGAGTGGATCCCAGGGTCCCAGTTGAAGAAGTGGAGGTTTACAGCCCTGCCTGTATGTGTTGCACTTTCCTAAAGCCTACACCCAAACTGGGGCGTATGACACTTGCAATAAATAAGTTAGTAGATAATAAAAGGCACAACTGGCTAAAAAGTGAGTGCTGGTTCACTCACAAAATGACATATTTTCTCACTTTCCATCAGCAGCATCTAGCTATGCAGAAAGTTTGGTTTAATGTGTTCAGGTTTTGAGATATTTGCACATTTAAGCATCTCTTTCCACAAGTGGTGTTGAGTGTACTCTGGATAATCCGGAGAACACGCTGTCAACACTTATCCCAGACACAATTTCTTTATTAGAAAGTTGTTCCACTGAAAAACCATTTACATTGAAATCTGTGGATTATGCAGAGAAAGGTTTTTTTCGGGGAGGAAATGTCACTGCAGATTTATTTTAAATGTCGAAGCTGTGAGGACCATGAACAAAACACCATTCAGTATTCAAGCGTGTTGAATTTCAGAACAGGATCACGAAACCAGGCCAAATAAAACAAAAACTATCTGCATGGCTACGGGTGCATTTGAAAACGGGTCTGCACTAACCCTTAAAGGCAGGGTCAGACAGTGGTGGAAGAAGTACTCAGATATTTTACTTATGTAAAAGTACAAATGTCTAAAAGTACTCTAACTACTAACTAACTAACTAACTAACTAACTAACTAACTAACTAACTAACTAACTAACTAACTAACTATCTGACCCTAACCCTAACCATTACAAGTTGAAGTCCTGAATTCAAAATCTTACTTACGTAAAAGCAGTATTATCAGCAAAATGTACCTGAAGTATTAAAAGTAAAAGTACTCATTATGAAGAATAGATTATATTATTATATTATCACCAGCAAATACATGAAAGAGGGTTTTAATGCTGTAGTGCATCAATGTGGAGCCAGTATAAGATAAAACGTATGTTACTGGTTTGCACCTCAAAATTGTACTTAAGTTCTTGAGTAAATGTACTTAGTTTCTAGTCCCCAAACCCCTTTTAATTGCATGGCCAAAGATGCATCATGTCTGCAACAAAAACAAACAGAGAAAGCCTCAAATATGTTGTTGGTTATCAACCATGTCACTATATCCATGGCTGACTTGAAACATTTCTATTGTTCCTTTCACGCACGTAAAGCGACGTCATTGACTGGTAAGCCCAAATAGTTTTGGGCAAGGCTGCTGCCTGTCCAGCGGGCTTGGAAAACAATTACTCAGCCAAAAAGTAGGCCAAGAGAAAGTGCATCACGACCAAGCAGGGCAAAAGAGTGTGTGTGTGTGTGTGTGTGTGTGTGTGTGTGTGTGTGTGTGTGTGTGTGTGTGTGTGTGTGTGTGTGTGTGTATTTTCCTTGGCTCTTCTCCAACTGAACTGCATCCTGAAGCATGGGAACCAGTTTGGTTACAGAGACAAGAGATGAAGGAGAGGCTGGGTCAGGAGGAGAGGAGAGGAGGATCTGATTCACTTCCCCTCGGCCTGCCTCTGAAGGACGACATGCAGTGTCTTTCCACTGGCAGTGGAGCGAGTCCTCCACGTCCCTGCAGTGAGCCTTTTCAAACCCACCCGTGTGCACACACACTCGCTCACACACAAAATACCGATTTAAATAATTGATTGCAAGCTTGCGTTTCTCTGTCACTGTCTGCGCTGTTCATTTGGGAAATTTAGACATCTCTTACTTCCTGGGGAAACATTTAGAGTTGCTGATAAACAGATAAAGATAAATGCAGGAACACATGGCTACATGCAGCCACATTCCTTCTCTTTCCCTTCTGCACATAAACACACACACATACATATTCCAGTAATAGCCCAGTCCAAACCAGCACCAGGCAAATTTCCCAGAGCGAATGGTTTGAGACTCTTAATACTAGGTGATGGGTACTACAGAGACAAACTGTGCCATTGTTGTAAGGGACCATATGGGAAACATGAGGGCAGTTTTCTCTGCCACACTGCAACCCTTGTAAGGCTGATTTTAGCATGAGGATTAATGGCTCATTTATTGGAGTTACACTGAACAGTTTCAGTGGGATTTAATTCTTTTTGAGGTGACTTATCTTGACGCCGCATCTGGTGTCATAATGGAAATATAATAGAAATAGAAAGCTTTCTATTCAAGCATGAAAAACATGCAGTTCACAGTGATAATGGAGGCAGATTAACAACTCAGCATTTGCAGTAATTTCTGAAACAATCCTTGATTTCAGAAAGACGTGTATCCCTTGATGTAAACTAAGACTGTAAGAGATTGTTAATGACTATCTTCACAGTTCAAACTGTGCTATCAAGAGCTATCGAGAGTCTAAATATCAACGTTTAAATTCAAGAAAACGATCTCGCCCACAAATTTGAGGGCGTACGTTTCAAGGTGTATGATTTCAGAAAGCTATAAGTTGTAGGTGGTTGATTACAAGATACTGACCCAGGGAAACGTACATTCAACATTTAACCTCAGAAAAAAACTGTTGACCTTTACATTAAAGGTTGTTCGCTGGGTTAACCACTCGCAAAGGTCCGGTGAAATGCCTCTAAAGATGTGGATTGTCATGAAACAGGACAGACTCATTGCAGTCCATTGTAACTGCACAGCAGGGTGAGTTATTACAGTCCACTGGTCTTTTGTGAAAGTGCTAACCCTGATTTAACAAGTGTTAGTTGTGTTGCTTGTAGCCATTACTTTAAATCTATCACCTTAGATTTCAAACAATAGCTAACATTACATCATTTCCAACATTATCCAACTCAGCTCCTCCTGACCACAGATGAAGGTTCAAAAGCCATTTTTTCCAGCATTTTTCAGTCAATTTCTTCAACTTTTGGTACTTGATAAAAGCTCCTTGTGGTTTCTCGGATTGATCGATTTGAGCAACCGTAAATGGCGCAAAACTTCGGCATTTTGAGTGTGTGTGTTATAATGCTTCCTATGCAGAAAATCACTTCCTGCCTTTCATCTGCAGTTTGCACCACAACAAAGGAGTGATGTGACGTCAAACAACCTATTCAGTGAAATAATGTTTGAGTTGCAGTGTGAACAAAGCCAAGAATCAATGCGTTCAGCTGCATCCTCAGTGAGAAGCGCACGAACTCAAGGTTAATGACTGCACGGGCCATGCGATAAAATGATCTGGAATGATACGGAAAACTCCCTGCACAGTACATTTAAGAGTTATGAACTCATTCCAAGACAGCACGGTTACTTCCAAGACTGTGTGGGTCAATATAAGTCAATGTGATTAAATAAATATCCTTCCAAGTCAGTGAGCCTTCAAGTCAGAGTGAGTACTTCAACACGTCCAACTCATTGCAAGCACTCCCAAGTGAATGTGACTGTGTCCAAGTTCTGAGTGAGAGAATGAGGTTAATGAGGGGCCTTTTAGAACCTGAACCTCGATGGGTTCTACCTTCATTGTGCCGATGCCACATCACACAGTGTTCTCATTAGCCTATTTGCTCACAGTCCTCCAGACATATGGATCCATTTTCCAGGCCTTGACCACTTCGCTCCCTCTTTCTCTATCCCTCTTGCTTTCTCTTTTCCCCCCATACTCTCCACACAGGAACAAGTGAGCACTGCCATTTCCCCCCTTTCCCTACCCCTCTGAAGTTCCAGCTGCTGTAGACAGACTAATGTATTCCCCAGAGTTGAGGGGTAGACCACAGCCCCAGGAACAGACTGGGCTTTGCTACCAATAAACTCCAATTTCACATAGAAGAGGGCAGAGAAAGAAGAGAGAAGCGAGTCATTACACTCAGGGAAAAATTTACATTTAACTCTCTCACTCATAAAGTGGTACAATTGTTTAGTGATTATCTGTGGAGCAATCAGCTTTAATTTAGCAGCGAGAGCGCTATGAGGAATTTAGTAAGGAGCAGAGAGGGAAGGCAGAACGGAATGAGGGAGGGGAGAATGGAAGATTAAAGAGATATAATGTATTCAGTACCAGTCAGGACATGAATTTATAAACACACATATGGAAATTTTGCTACAAAAGAGCCCGATTCATGCTTGGGGACACGGAGGTCTCTATAAAAACCAAAACTCAGAGCAGCTTCTTAAACTAAAGAGGAATTTGTGGGCTCACTTAATGTTTGTTTACACTGCTAAGTCCAGATGAGCTTCATATTGTAGTCAGCTCTACTACTTCCTTTTCTCTTTTACTCTCTGTGGATCCCATGGGTAATAAGAAAACAGAGAAATGTCTTGCTCTGTTGCATTTGCTGTTACTTCAGATTTAGTTGCTATCACGGATGTTGAATTGAGACATTAAGTCAGACTTAAGTCACAAAAAAGAGGATCGTTAAGTAGACCTGTAGGACTTCAAAAACAAATATTTTTCATATAAAGAAGCTTAAACAAAATAATATTTTGATTTATTAGTTAAAAAGCTTTGGGAGGAAAACGCTGTGTCATTTTAAGTCAGTGTTCAGACACCTGAACACCACTAAGCTGTAATTTGCTTTATGAAGACCTGACTTGGACTCCAGATTTTATTTATTGCAGCACTCTGTTATCTACACCTTCAGTGAAATTCCTATTTCATATTTCAAAGCTGGAATCACTCTGTAGGTAATGAAATCTGAAATTAAACACTCAGTAGCTATAGGTCTGGATAACTATGTCCTCCCCTTTGACTCTAATCCAAAATGACAACTTTACTCGCCCTCCTGCCCTCTCATTATAACTCACTCATCCTCTAATTTCCTCCTGTATTCACTCCACACACACACACACACACACACACACACACACGCACACACACACACACACACACACACACACACACACACACACACACACACACACACACACTAGCCAACCTCCCCTCATTAGCAGAAATACCAGTTGCATCTAAATCATGTGGCCTTTCCAGAGTCACCACAGGCCTTCTGGGGCTTCATCACTGACTCATGGCCTGGATGCTCTGCTCCCACTTCACACAATGACTTACACTCTTTATCAAAACAAGTATACCCATGATGTTTTTCTACCATTATGACACCAGGGATACATCTGGCTGTCATTTGATTACAATTAATCTGGTTTACTACCATCACCTGTTGTTTACCGGCCCGTTAAGTTGTGGTGTCATGCAGAGGAATGCTACAAATACATTATGGGCCAAAAGGCTGGAAAACGTTTCTGCATGAACAGTATAAACAAAGGCTTATGCAGTGATGAAGCATACATTATAGTCAACCAGGACGATAACACACTGTTCATGCTTCCACAACATCAAGTATGAGTCATTGCTGATGTGTCCACACTGAGCATGTGATGCAAACAAACGCAAGAAAGACCCCTGAATGAAGATCCGCCTGTCATCAACAGATGGAGCAGCTTTCATTATAGGATGAACAAAAACAAAGCGTCTGTCACTGCTCTTTTCCGCACTCTTCGCTCACATTGTCAGGCCGAACAAAACCTGAATGTTTCAACCTCTTTTCACAATCGGAGGTCTTTGTAACACACCTTGTGTTGCTGTCATGAACATCTATTCAGCTGTGTCACCCAGCCATGAGGGTGAGCTCCGTAATGCACTCTGCTCTGCTATGACTCCCAGTCAATAGGCCCTGGATCTCTGCCACGCATTCCTTCACATGACTGTTCGCTGTGATTAACATGTTATGTGGATCCCTCTAGTCCAGCAGACAGAGGAATAAACACAGACAGACAGGGACGTGGAGAGAACAAGAGCATATGTGCTGCGCAGCAAAGCGTAAAAAGATATTTACCTCTTTACGTATCAACGCTGGCAATAGGTTTTCACCTGTCAGTAATAAGTGATGGTCTCTGCAAGTTGCTCGTGAGAGGAGCTGTGAAATACCTGTCCACTGTTTTTGCAGCCTGATGTGTCTGAACACTAACAGGATCTGGACTGACTGCAAACCAGCTGTCTTTTAAAAGCCTGTTTGGCTGCACCTGTATCCTCACTTAACTTCACCTGCACTTTGAATAATCTCCAAGACTTAGAGCACTTTCCCTACTTCAAATTTCACAACGGTTTAATTGGAAAAATTGCATAACAGTGGGTAAATGTTTTGATCTTGTTGCGCTGGCTGAGCGTGTAGAAATCTCTTCTTTACCTTTGCAGATTTTCTCATTCCAACTGACTCGTAAATCCTTGCATAAAACCTCATTTGTGAAACCAACATTTGCCCACATCCCACATTCCCGGCCTCCGGGATGAGAACAATATTCTCATCCCGGAGGCCGGGAAACTCTGTGGTCTATAAAGCGCATTTGGAGGCTTGCTGACAGTGTTATTTTTTCAATATCAATACATGAGAAATTACTGCTTGAAATGTTCCAGGGTTAAAAGGATAGATTTGTATTGCCCCTCGGTGGTTGTGACAAGATGTGGAAATAGAATTCTTTTAGTCAAGAGCCAAGAAACAAAACTGGAAACTAACAGAGGGAAAGATGAAAGTTTAGTGGCAAAATGGAGGAAATGAATCCTCCAGTAAGTTTCCTAATTAAAACAATCACATCTTAACGAGACTAAGCATATATTTCTTAAAGGGAGAGTGCGTCTTTTGGGAAATACCCTTACTCTCCAAGAGCTAGATGAGAAGATCAATATCACATATGTCTGCAGGCTAACTGTGGAGGCCAGGAGACAATTAGCTTAGCTTAGCATAAAGACGGGAAACAGAAGCGAGCCTGGCATCATTTCTTTAATCTCCACACAAAGTGTCAAAAAGGCAATTTGTGTTTTTATGAGGAGTTATATGCTACAATTATTTCTTGGCAACCAGTGGCTGAGTGTAGTGACTTCCTTGAGTCTCAGCTGGCAAGTCTTTATGCTAAGCTAAGCTAATCATCTCCCAGCTCCAGCTCCATTTTTCTGACTCTGCCACTTTGACTAACCGGTGCATCAATCTTGATGAGGGCGATGTCTGATTTCTCATCCACGTCTTTGATTTTGGCGTCATAGGAGCCGCCGCTCTTTAGCTCCACTTTCACTCTGTGCTTATTGGCCACGACGTGGGCGTTGGTCACAATCTGGCCATCTTCTGACACAACGAAGCCAGAACCGCTGGCCACCGCCACCTCCCGCTTAGAATAGGTCATCCTGTGGGAGGAAGGAGAGGATGGTAGGAGAAAATTAAGTGTATTGTTATTCACTTCACTTTTTTCTTCTCAAAAA